>NW_023270316.1:1426450-1494288 GCF_011800145.1 Mirounga leonina | reverse complement strand
CCATGAGTGTGTGGGCGCGTGTGCAAACCCATGAGTGTGTGGGCGCGAGTGCAAACCCATGAGTGTGTGGGTGTGTGTGCACACACACAAACACGCGCGTGCACCCGTGCGCACTTTCACGCATGCGTGCGACACACGTACATGCTGCACAGCCAGGGAGGACGTGGCAGGAGGCACATTGAGAATCCGTGGTCTGTTGGCTGGGTGGCTTTGCCCCATTTTGCTTTTCCACGTTCTTCCAAGGTATGCTTCCAGTGGGGTAAAAATTTGCCTCTGCCCGAATATATGAACACCAGCTACTTAAACACACACACACTAAATTTAATCTTAGAAAGAAGTTAAAATTTAAAAATCCACTTCCACTGGTAAGTAGTTTAACTGGTTCCTTTAAAAATAATTGTTGCTGTCCTTCTGAACTGAATCCTATTTTCACAATAGTGGCTAGTTTCCACAGATTGGCGGTTGTCGGTGACCAGGAAGAGGGGTGTGAGGATGAGACAGCGTCTATAGGTAGAGTTTGGGCACTATTCAGAGCACATAGGTAAAAATCCTGTATCTCTGGGAGAAGAGCTGACTCTGGGAACCAAATCATCCAAAGCAACACCTCCCCCCCGACATCTGGATCACCAAAACTAAACCAAACCATATACACCAAGCCTAAATTATTCACTTCACTTTGGCTGACACCAAACATACATATGTGTGAAGTAACACACTGATTTTGGGGGAATGTACATGCATCAAATGAATTAAAGAATTGGGTTCTTTTGTAGCCTAGGTAATTTCTAGAAACACCAGCCACCTATATCTTTAGCCTCAATTGTTAGATTATTACTGATGAAAGAATATTTTTCTTTTTTGGGGGGTTGAATTGAATGGATAATTGTCTCAATTCTACATTTTTAAATTACATAAAACTACAGGATGTGCATTGCATGTGTTGACTACATATTACTTTAACACATCTGCTAATTTTTAACAAAGTTAATTTCTACAGAATAGCAGGTAATTGTGGGCAGAATGTTAACAAACTCATCATTTGACTATCCCCTCGGTTCGAAGACACACATTTTAGTGTTATTGTCTCTGGAATCTGCCCACATCGTTAGCACAAGTGCTTGTGTGTGGTATTAACCTATAGATAATTTATTGTCCATGTGGTTTAGGGTGAGGAGAAATTGTGTATCAAAGGTCACCTCTTCTTCCCGGATACTTCGTTATGTAGGAATTATAAATTATGTCCCCAAACTTCAGCATGGCTATTTTTATTCTCAAAAGTCTTGTATTTATTATTCACACTGGATTGCTGTGGGTATTGGACAGAGAACTCCTCTTGCCTTGTCCATCACCAACTGAAAAAGTTACAAATGAAAACTCTGGAAGACGCTCCAAGGATGAAGCAAGGAGATCACATACCCAACTGGTACCAAATGTGATGATGAGTCCAAAAAAAAAAAAAAATCACCAAGTTAGGACCACTGAATGGGATTTAATTAATATTTTAAATTTCAAGATGAGCATGCAAATGTGCAGCAAAACACTGAGCTATATTTGTGCTTGTTTTCTGGAAACTTTACAAGGCAATTATTGTAATACAGAAAAATCTCTACCACTGACCCCTCAACCGTGCCACACGGTATTTCCAGCCTGAATTCTTTCCACGTCTCTTCTCAGAGCCAGAAGTCTTGGAGAAGATTGGGAGCCAATTTTAAACGTTAGGTCAGTTGGAGGTGCTGTGAGGACAGTAGAGAGAAGAGAAAGAACATGTTTAGATCTTCAGATTTTTAAATGATCAGGATTCCATACAGGGAAACAGACATGTTGGTACGATGCTCCCACACCTGCTTCTTACCACACTTGCTGGCTGGTGGGGCGCAGGACACACGTGCGCACGTAGGGTGACTGCTTGGGCAAGGCCATCTCTTCTCCGGCAGAGGGCTGGTCCAATGGCTGAGGTCACCGCCACCCACTGTTAGCCCCTCTGCTCCTCACCTCCTCCGTGTTCTTGATCAGCTCATCGTCCTATATGCACCGTTTAAAGGGGAATTACCTATTACCTCAATTATCTGTCCCTTATCGACCGAGGTTACACTACAAGGATTTGCATTGAAAGGACACAAAGAAAGAGCAAGTCATGGCACATGGCCAAATAAAAGAGTAATGTTCTGGTGAATTTGGCCTAAATAATTTACTGCTATGGAAAAGTGGGAAAGTGGAAGGTGAACCCTTTGACCAATAAATCTCTCCTGCCCATGAAACCCTTATCTGGTCCCCTCCAACATATTCCACACGAGGAAGCCATCATCATTGGCTCTGGTTTGTTATTTGTAAACCTTGATCTTCTGCACTCGGTGTCCTAAATATGGATAATTAGCATCAGTTTATCACGCTTCTGCATATTTTCTCTTCTCTCCAAACATGCATGCTTCTATTGGCTGCCATTCTGCCACAGAAGATTATGGAGACAGATTGCAGAGAATGAATGTGCTAAACGAGATTAGGAAGGAATAGAAATAGCAACTTGGCCAATAAATTCCTCGTGAGAGCCTTATCATACAATTACACGTTGACTTGTTTCACACTCTCCCAGCCTCTTAATCCAACGCCCCCACCAAGAGTAAAATTTCACTAATTTCTGAATTACTGCATATCCCCCTGACTTGTTACCGAGAATGGTTGGAAGGAGAAACACTGCTGAAAACAACACATCAAACTTTACAATAAAAAAATTTAACTTAAAATGTCAAAATGGATTGTATGGATTTGGGGCGTTTAAAGCACGTTAACCACCCAGGAATGAATGCACGGAGCCTTGGCATGGAGAGATGTTTAGCTTCTCTTTGAGCCCCCGGATTCTCCCATCGTGCCCGTGGTGGGGTTCGGAGCTGTGTGAACAGGCCGTTACCTTGCTGTGAAGCAGAGCTGTCTGAAGGGCTTTAGGACAGCAAAGCCTTGGCTTCGTTTCCTCCTCTTACTGCTGATAACAATTCGACCCGAGGACTTGTGGGCCCATCCCTAGAACTCTTGGGGTATTGCCCCCTCCTTGCCCAGACTCGCACACACGACTAGGTGCATCAGTAGAATTCCTGCCCATTCCATGTCTCCGAAAACAGTGTGACTGGGGATGCTGCCCAGGGCCTCCACAGAGGGGGCCCTCCTCTCCTTCCCTCTGCAGGACTGGTGGTGCTCACTGGCGGGGATGGAAGCCCAGATCACACCCTCGCAGGGACGTGCTGCCGAAGCGGGGAGGCCTCCAGGTCAGTGGCTAACGAAATCCACAGCAAGTGTAAACGGTTTTACACACAGATTATGATGTTGCCTTCCCTCTTCTCCTCCAAGTCACGTCTGCTAGGATTTACCGAAGAGAGGACCTTACCCACAACCCAGAGAAGCGACTCGACATTTCGGAAGGCCTGCTTCCAGGCTCTGAGCACAGAGATTCACTCAGCGAACACGCACCGGGCACCTCCTACGTGCCAGGCCCAGTTCTAAGAAAGCCGGCCCCGCACACGTGACAGAGGGTGCTGCTCAGGCTTGACCTGATGAGTATGCGTTTGCCTTTTGCGAACTGGTGCATCTATCGGCTGTCAAGACTTCCCCTTTTTCAGAGACGGAGCCAGCCTGGACCGGGGGCCCCTCCAGCTACCTGGACAGGGAGACCGAAGCAAGGCCTGCAAGGAAGGCCTCCAGAGCCAGCGCCATCAACACGTGCCCAGGCCATCTCCAGGGCTCCCACACCAGGCACCTCAGGTCCTGAGCCGGCTGTCTAGGGAAACACAAACACAGCTCAGATGGCAGGAACTTCTGCCTTGCCTGAATCTTCCTCCTCCTGCTGAATGGGGTGCCAGGACCCCCGAGAAGGGGTAGGACTTTCCTGGGGAAAGGTCTGGAGGCTTTGCAGTGCGAACACCAGAGGCTCTGAGCTGTGCCTTCATCTCAAGCAGGGCCCACGGCCCAGGCGGGGGCTCCCGGGGAGGGGGCGGGCAGAGCTGGGAACCTCAGCGGAAAATATGAAGTCAGATGCGGAGTTAGAGGAACTGGCCTGCCCTCCCTGTGTCCTGTTTCCTGGGCTGGGGAGCTAAGCTGGGGGGAGGGTGGCGAGAAGGAGCCGTTTGCCATTAATCTGGGAACAAACGGCTAACCTCGGGGACTGGAATTTTCGCCTTTCTTTTCTCACTGTTGTCAGTGCGGGGAAGCGCGGAGCCCGCGCGGGGCGATTGTGAGGGGCTCTGCTGGAATTTGGCAGCGCGGAGGCTTGGAGAGCAGCCCCATGCTGGCTCCCATTCAGCAGGCCAGTTTTCCTCGAGCTTTGGAAGTTTCGCTCAGCCGTGCACTCAATGGCTTCACAAAGCTGATTACAAGCTTCAGCGCGTTCCTGAAGGAGCCAAAAGCGACGCAGGTGCAAACGAGCCGAGGGAGCCCCTTATCCCGGTGACAGAATGGGACAAGCTGGGAAAGGCTTGGACCACACAAATCCAAGCTCACCAGGCAGCAGAAAGCCTGCCTTGGGAACCGGGGGTCATTATCCGCCCTATTCAGCGGGGCCCAGGGACCCTGGGGGCCCGGAGGCCGGCCCGCGCGGGAGCGCCAGCCCGCCTGCGGCAGTGGGGTCCCCGTCGGGGCCTGCGGCTGGGCCGGCGCGCTGGGCGGAGGGCTGGTGCGTTTGCATGCACGGCGTCAGCAAAACCTGTTCTCCGACGTGCCCGCGTCTACACCAGGACGGACGCGGGGGAAAAGCGCGCAGGAGGCAACCTTCTGTTCGTCCCGCGTCCAGAGCGCGCTGCCCCGTCTCTGCCCCAGCCTGGCGCTGCGGGTCCCCGCCTCCCCCAGGCCACTGACACTCAGCTGCAAGGGTCACTCTGCGCCCTTTCTCTCCCAGCCCCACTTTCCCATCAGTCCTGCTGGCCACGGGGTCCCGCCGAGGGCGGCCACCGCAGTGCGGTGGGAGGGACAGTGCAGGGGAGGGGCAGGTCACAGGGTCGCCCCTTCCAAGAGCTCTCGGCTCGGCTGCGGAGGACTTTGCAGCGAGTCTGACTCCGCGGCTGGGAGGAGGGCCCGGCCCCTCTGGCCCCTCTGGGAGAACGACGGACGTCCCCTGCTCGCGCTCAAGGACCAAGGGCGCGGGACGGCGGGGCGGGGGGAGGGGGGACGCGGGCCCAGGACGGGGTCGAGGCGGGCGGGCTGGCACGCGGGCGTCCCCCGGGGGCCGCCACCAGCCCGCGTCAGGCGCGGGGCAGTGAGTCCGGGCGAGCGCTGCACTAGCGTTCCTGAGTGGGGCCTGCGCCTGGTGCGCGCCCCCTCGCCCCGCGCCCTGCCCGCCGCGCGCTGGGCCTGGCTGCGCCCGGGGGTCCCCGCGGGCAGGGCCCGGGCAGGGCGCTCGCGCCGACGCTCTTTTGTCTGATAACTAATTTGAGTTAATGCGATCTTTATGTAAAGCTAACAGCGGATAATTGTCTATTTTCTCGCCAACAATCTCCATCACAATCACTTATCTGGAAACCTGCGGCTGGATTAATCGTTATATTCCCGAGATGAGCGTCGCGGCAATCCGCAGCGAACGCCGGCGGGGACAGGGAAAGGCCTCCCCCGCGCTGGCGGGCCGGGTGCGGGCCATCCCGGCCACTGCCTGCAACGTGGCGCGCCCGGTGTTGGTGCCCACGGGCGGGCAGCAGAGCGCCTTCTGTGGGACTTGCTTTTACTCGGGTGGGTTGCAGGCAGGGGTGCAGGAGGCGGAGGGAGGGAGGGAGCGAGGGAGGAGGAGGAGGAGGTCCCGTGGAGGTGCGAGGCGGGGCGCAGCCGGGGTCTAGGTGGGCCTGCGCCCCATGACGCGGCCTCCAGGTCCACGCGGGGAAGGAGTTGTCAGCGCCAGGATCAAGTCTTCTAATGTGGGAGAAAGCATGCCGCCATCCTTATTTTCTGCAGAGAAGATTCTCCCTCCCTTCGTGTGGGTCGCTGGGCTTCATGTCCTGCCCCAGCCGCTGGTTTCCGCCTTAGGTCCCTCCTCCAGGATCCCCATATCTGTAGATTATTGGCAATATGTACACTCCCGTGATTGACATCCCCAAGGAGAGGGCCTGGGGTGTGCAGGCACGTCCCAGGGCCTGCAGTCCCCGCCCTGCTCCTGTGCTGGGGTGAAATACCTCCGCAGATGGAGTGGAGGCCTCTGGGGGAAAGGCGCTTGCATGACAAAGATTTTGTCTTTGGAGCCCAAGTCAGAACATCAGTGTGTAATGAAATCTGGGTTGCGGATCTCTGTGCGTGTGGCTCGCTGTGTGCCCCGAAGGGTGAGCCTGGCTTGGGAAGCCGAGTGCCCTGTGTCTGGTGACTTGGAAGTGAACCCATTCTATTCAACTCAGATTTGCCAGCCAAGGGAGCGCCATTGCCACTTTCCAAAATGGTGTTTTTGGAAAAGAGAAACTCGGTCTCGATTTGTGATGGGTTTTGGCCTCATAGAAGGAAACTATTTGTTTTCCTTTTGGCAGACTCAGAATTCTAAGAGCAAAGGCATACACTGAAATAAAGTGCCATAAAATTATTGGAATTTTAAATAAAGGAGGACCCCAAATTACCCCCCAAAGAGGGCGTTGTAAAGTCCTGTTACAATCCGTAAGTCTTCAATTTTCCCCTCCAGCAACTTGATGAGGTCTCCTAAGGCAAACAAGTAAATCCACCCTCGAGCCGGTGAGCCCGGCCCCTACGAGTTTCCCAGGGCAGCTTTTCGTGGCGGCTTTCGGGAATCACCCCACTGCATCTCTCACCTGAATCTTGTCATCCCGCCATCTTGAAGTGATCTGTGAACAATGCTGATCCCTGCGACAGACCCGCTGGTCAATCAGGCAGAACAGACTATGCAGATGGAGTGGAGAGGCGAAGCGCCGGGAACACTGGCGCCCATTGTCTTGGGCATTTCAAAGCGCGGAGCAGCTGTGCAGACTTGTCGCCCTGGACCCTCGCTTGCCACACTAATGTCACATCGCAAAACATCAGATTTTGAACACTATTCAATCCGAATTCATTAGCAGCCTTCTCGGCAAAGGTCTCTCTTCTCCGTGACAAGTTTCAAACTCCAGATCCCCTCCTGGCCAGAGGGGAAGGAGGGGGCCTGCAAGTGACAACCACTGATGATCCATAGTTTCCTCTTTCTGGTGAATTCGAAAACTCTAACACCGTCCTTGGGGTCCGGAGCTTGGATGTCTGACTCAAGTGACTCTGAGATTTCAGGGTTTTCGCATTTTCAAAGTGTTGTTTGCAAGTTTAAATCACTGACAGCAGCCAGCATAGCAGGTGGAGTTCGTCTAACAAAGACACAGTCTTCTGCTCTCGGGCTAGGGCAGTGAGTTCTTGAAGTTTTTTCTTTAGACTGAACTCGGAACAACACGTTAGAGCAGTTGCGCCCCAAACAAACAAGTTGGTAACGCAAGGCAAGCAGACCGCTCACCATCTTTGAGCGGCACCCAGCCATGCACCCTGGGCCGCAGGAACTGCCACTCCCCGTGGCTACGGCCACCGTGCGCCCCCACACCCCCTTCCAGGGTGGCCTCGTTTTTTCCAGAACCGTGGGGCAGGAGGACAGGATGTGCGGGCCGCTGCGGCCCACCGCATCCCCAGCCTCCCCGCGGCCAGGTCCCAGGGACACAGAGGCTCGGCGGACCAGAGAGGCCTGGGCGCCAGCGAAGGCAGCTTTCTTCCTCCAACACCCGACCTGTGTGCACGTGTCCTTCCTCTGCCCCTTTACCCAGGAATCTGTGTGGATCCCAGAAGGCAGTCAACATGGGGAGGGACTCCCCAGCCCCGGAGCGAGAAGCAGACTTGGAAGCTGATGGCGCCCCCAGAAGGTCTTCCCGGGGTGCCCAGAGGCTCCTTGGGGCACCTGGAAACCCCTCCCGGTGACTCTAGTTTCTTGACAAACTGAGGGGGTAGGATTTGGAAGGGGTGCAACCAAATAATGTGTTTATAAACACAAGGAGAACGGGGAGCTAAGTGGAGAGGAGGCTCCACTGGGTGTGTCCTGTTTGTTTGGGGCTGGGGGGCAGGGTGCAGGAGAGATGGGCCCCCGGCCGTAGTAGTCTCTGGTTCAATGTGGACGCCTTTGGGGAGGTGACCTGGAACACTCCTTTTTCTCCCGGGAGAACTGTAGGATTTGGGCCTGGACCCTGTGGTTGCTCTTGAAAGTCTCTGCGTGTCTGCCCGTGTCTTCCCGCATCTTCCTGCATCCCTGGGCCCAAAACCTCTCCCACAAGGTCCACAATGGCCAGGCGGAGCCAGAAGCCACGGCCCGTTGTGGGGAGATCGTGCCGTGGTGCCCAGGATGATGTGAGTGTCTCTCCAGGGTGTAGACGGCGTCTGGGTCATTGGGGATGTCCAAACTATGTTTGTTGAAGGCCTGAAGAGGCTGTGGCCATGGGTAGAGCTGATGGCCCAGGAAGGTTGCGGTGGCCCCGTGGGTGTCTTCCTGGCAGAGGCCGCTCCAGGGTGGCCGGGCGCCGAACCCCGGGCTGTGAGCCTGGACTCGCCCTTGCCTCCCTCCCCTTCTCAACACGTTCACACCCGCCACACACACCTTACACACTCGTGGCCCCACCCAGCGCACAGTGAACGCTCACCTTCACACCAACACCCAGAGGTTGTCTTGCCTGCAGACACGCGTGCTACGCAGAGACACAGGCGTGAGGTCTGCGCATTCCCACACACGCCGCTCGCCTGGGGTCCTGCCGTGCTGGGGGCGCGGTGCGGCCGGTGACCCCCGGCTCCTGTTAGGTACACACCCGGGATGCGCGAGCTGATCCCTACAGAACTCAACACGGCAGCAAAGGGATGCCCGTGAGGACAAGGGGGGCTTGTTCCCCGACCCCTTCCTTCTGAGCTTTCCAAGCAGACCCTCCGAGCTTGTTTCCCGTGCTTCCCCGTGTGTTCTTTCTCCCAGGATATTCTCCCAGGCTGCCCACTCACACTCCCGTGACCCGGTTTGGGGGCCACTGGCCATGGGTGGCCCTAGAGCATTTGGAAGCGGCCAGGCCACGTGGAGATGTGCAGGGAGTGGCCGGACCCGCCAGCTTTTGAAGGTGTTGGGGGAAAGATAGCCCATGCAGTACCTCACGGGTCGTTGGAACATCTCGATTTCACGTTGAAATGATTGTATTGTGGATGTAGGGGGTAAAATAAAATACATCTTTGAAGTTAATTTCACTTGCTTCTTCTACTTTTTAAAAAATGTAGCTGTTGGGGCATTTCAAGTGACCCATGCGGCCCCCACTCGTGGCTTGCATCATCTCCGACGTTCCCCGCGCCTTCAGGAAAAGGAAGAGGAAAAACAAACATGGAGGGAAACGCTGAGCACGTGGTTGGCGGGAGGCAAAGCAGAACCTGCCGTGTTGCAGTTGATTTTGTAAGATAATATACTATTAAGGCTGCTTTTCTTGGGCGAGAATGAGCGGTGGGGGTGGGGTGGCAGCATGCACTGTATTGTATTGCTTGATTCATTTTCTTTCCATTTTAACTTTAATTCTGCCTAATTGCTGTATTGTGATCTCAGTCGGCAATCTTAAATGAACTCACAAGTAACTTTTGAAGAATCTGGCTACAAATGTTGGTCTGGATGAAATGTAAATCACGGCAGGTTACTGTGGAATGTCCACCCGGGGCTGAAGCAACCCTTTCCTGTCATTTTCAAATTTCAGGTCAGCGTTTGGGTACTTTTCTGCTGTCCCTCTTCCCTTGCGAGGTGCTACCGCCAAGGTCCGCCACGCCACTGCGGCCTGAATGAAACAAACAAACAGGAGACTTGAGCGAGAATTCACAGCCCCTGAAAATGCTTTCTGCTAAGCAAGAATGCAATTCCTTCCAGATTCATTTATTCCTGTGATTGACTCACAGCTTTGAAAATCTGTGGAGTCATACCTGGGTCAAAAAGATTACAATAAAACATATTTGCAAAGATGTTTTATTTTAAATAAAATATTTTTAAATGGTCTACATTAACATTTTAGAGACAAGATTTTTAGAAGTAAAGTTACAAAACTTGGAAATGATATTTCATCCTTTGATGATAGCAAGAAAGAAGACATTGTGCCGAGAACATTGTTTATAGTAAATTCAGTATAACCATAACACGAAAATTCTACATGCATACACACTTGATACGCACATATTGTATTTTTACTTATTTACTTTTGGAGTATTATATACTTAATGAAGAATCAATTCAGCACAAATGTGAGGTGAGTCTACTTTGCCAATAAATTGGAAGTAGCTCATAAACAATTTTGGGTAAAATTTAAAGATTAGTTTTATCATAAAAGGAACTCTCCTGTGGCTCATTGTTAGTATGTCCATTAATGTTCTATTTTTTGGCTAAATTAAATTTAACTAAGGGAAAAAGAAAATGTAGAGTACCGAGAACAATCAAGATTTTATGGGTAAGCTAATTGAAATGGTTTATTCTTTGGAAAATGATGATATTTATTCCTTGGAAAATACCACTCTTGTTATTTGAGGCTTGTGTTCAATTAATAAGAAACTAACAGAAATAATTACTTAATCTGACTGCCTGTTTTTGAAGGAGTTTCCAGGGAAATAACTAGAACTGTAGCATGTGTCTTGCTGAGGAGCCCCCGACCTCCCGCTGGACACTCCGGAGACCTCACTTGGGACGCGCAGTTTGGCCCATGTGTTGGTGTGACAGGCGGTTTATTTCCAGGATAATTCACGTTTGCTGTCACTGAACTTACTGGAATAACCATCAGAAGCAAATTGTAAGAATCTAACCACTTGCTGTCAACTCCACACCTCTACTTTCCTGGGATCATCTCGGAGTAAAAGAACCAAACGTGACTGACAAGCATTGAGGAGAGAAGTCCGGGCACATGGCAGTGTGAAGATCCTACATGCTTTCAAAGTTCCTGGCTAACTTGTTCTTCTGCTTCCTTAATATGCGAATTGCGTGGCCTCATTTGCTCCATCATATTATAAAACTAGAGGGACTCTCATTCACTTTCCTGTCTTTCTTTTCCCCCTAAAGACGATAATGGTTATACACTTGCAAATATTTGCAGACAAGATATTCTGGATAAATAATCTAAGATTAGCTAAATTAGGTCAATGTCCATACTGGGCCAGTGAGATATGGCCCTTGTGTTCAGATTATCTGGTGTCAGCTACATTGATTGAAAAAGCACCACCGACCAAAAAAAAAAAAGTCTTATTACAAGATGTCTCAAAAACAGATAAGAAAGCAACGAAGCCCTCTCGTAAATGAGGGAGCTTATCTAGATTTTAATATGGTGGTAAGCAAATTGTACATGTTTCTGCAAGTTAGACAACTTATATGGGAAGCGGGCATTTCTCAAGTTTCTGTGATTCTAAGCCCATCACTATAGTTTGCATATCCGTCCATGGCTCATGGGGTCTTTGTTCTTTTCTTCAAAATACGTTCCATAGAAAGGCTGAAATATTATCAAATTCGGGGCACATTGTCTGGACTGTTTAACTCCTTCTAGGACGGACAAGAGGCTGGTGATGCCGAGTACTTCTGTGTAAGGGCCCTTCCCGCTTATCTGTTTATTTTTGATACCTAACTTCAGGCACTGTTTCTCTCTGAAAAAGCTAATAATACTGATGAGATTCCTTGTAAATAGGACCGAAATGAGCACTAGAAAAGAAAGTCCGTGAGCCTTTCCTACAGAGACCACGCAGCTGGAGTCAGGACCCTCTGCAGGTGATTCTCCCCAGCTGCAGTCCTGGGGGAGGGGAGAGCATGCCCCGCCCCCTTACCCATCCTCCCCATGAACCTTCTCTTACCAAAGCTTATGTAATTGTTCCTCCTGTTGCCATTATAATTCATTTACAATCACAAAAGAGATTTAAGAAGTTGATAATTTGCTCTAATAGAATGGCTATTGGTAAATGTATTTCAAGAACACACACAGACCAGTCTGACAACTAGGGATGCCATCCCCTTTAAAAATCACTATTATTTAGACCATATTTCTGCGTGGCAATAACTATGGTAGACTTTATCTTCAGGTTTAAACTGCATTTCGAATGTAAACCTACTGGCTCAGGCAGGCAATAAATTGTAATGAAATAAAACCAAGAGGAAAACCGGACAGCCCGAAGCTGAACATTTGTGACCGCGCTTGGCTTGGACAGCGAGCACTTCGTAGAGGAGCCCTGACCGCTCCCGGACACTCGTGGCCGAGCTGCGGGTGGATATGCACTCGGGGAAAACAGCTGCTAAAACAAAAATAGAAAAGCAAAATAAATCAGAGTTTGAGGTCTGGAATAAAGAATGTTTTTTCATTTAAAATACTACATTTTACATGAGGACGAGGGCTGATTACTGCCCAGCTCTGCTCACGGGTCCGGTCCGGGCAGGCTGACCCCCCCAGCCCCCACGGGTGCCCTCAGCGCAGCAGCTGAGCTCCGGCCACCGGCGTGCGGCTACCACGCCTGTTTGGGCAGGGGCGCCAACGTCATGGGCATGGGTGCGCAGATGGGAGTCCGCAAGGCCACCCCCTGGTGCCTAACGCTTCACCCCCTTCCCCAGGTCCCAGAAACTCGCATTGCCCTGTAATGATTTGACTTGAGAGTTTTGAGGGCTGATTCACAATACACCTGGTGTTCAAAGCACAGACACACTTCCCGCTGAAGGGTTTGCTGGCCCTTTGGCACTTCATTTGGTTTGACCTTTCCGAAGCTTTCTGGCTCTTCTGCGTCTGGACCCCATGTGCACCAACACCAGGGTTTGTGCCTGAGGAGCAGGAGCGGAGCCCTGAGCCCTCCTCCACACCCCTCAGCTCTTCTGGCGAAGCCCCTTTCTGCGCTGAGAGCGGTAGTCCCCTCCCTCTGCTGCCCCAGACAATGCACGTTCTGCAGCAGCAGGTGGGTGGAGGAGCACCCTTTCCATTCAGGAGCCAAGCTCCCGTGTGCAGCTCCTTCCTGAGCCGATCTGAGCAGACCCAGGGCTTATGGCTTTTAAAAGCTGCTATTTCATGTGCTTCTCTCTCAAGGAGGAAAGATGGAGCAAACGGAGGAAGCTCTGGCCAAGCTCATCCCGTGAGAGCATCTTCCTGCAGACCTGTAGCATCATCTTTTATTTCTAACCTGTAAATGTGAACAGATCCCGTCACTGGGGTTTATTCATATACTGCAACAGTAACTTTTATTTCTTTCCATAAGAAGGTAGAAGAGCATAGGGTCAGAGTTCAATTTAATGGGTATTTGTTAGGTATCTATTATATTCATGGTACTTTGCAAAGTACGGCACACAAAACTCAAAAAGATCCTGGTTATGATCCACACTCAAAAGAAATTCTCAAAAAAAGAAAAAAAAATTCTGAACCGCGTGGGGATGAGAACAAACGCCTGAACGCTGCGCAGTCTGGCGATGCGGTGGCCGGTCACCCACACCGTGGGCAGTGGGCATCTGCTTCTGGCGAGGTCACAGATGGCGTCCAGAGACTTCAGTCTTGAAGAAAGAGGACGGAAGGGAAGGGCCTTCCAGGCAGGGAACAGCATTGACAAAGTGCAGAGTCAAAAATGAAAGTCACCGTGAGGGAAACGCAAACCACCTGTGAAATGGGGCCGGGCGGGGGGCGATGTTTACAGGAAGGAATGCCTTAATCATTCTGGGGGAAGGAAGGCTGGGAGCTGAGCAGTCAGGGAAAGCTCCCAGAGGGAGATGGCATTTGCCCGGGGCTGCTTCTGGAAAGTCTGAGTGGAAGGTAGCGTCTCGGGCAGAGGGAGCACGATGGGAGGGGAGGGGGGGCTGCAGGATAGTTGGGGTGGGGACCCCCCTGAGTTTGGTTGGAACAGAAGGCTTCGACCATGTGAAGAGGGTGATGATGCTGGGGAGAGGTCTGGTCAGGCAGGGGGACCTTGACCCAACTACATAAGTGTAGTCTATGAAACTGCACGGTTCTCTGGGCAACAGGGACCTGGAGAGTGGTTCTGAGCAGATGCGAGATTGCCAGTTCTGGGTGTGTGGCTGAGTCCGGGGTATCTCCCTGCTGGGGCCGTTGTAAACAGTGTGGCTTGCTCCTTGGTCCCTGAGAATTGTCCTTGACAAGAATCTGAGAGCAACTGAACCCAGACACAGAGACAGAGAGAGACTGGTAGAGAGACAGAGAGACGCAAGGACTGTAGGTGGAGAGTGGTGTGCTAAAGCCGTGGCATTGGGGACCCTGGAGGCAGATGGTCAGGATCTTACGGTGACACAAGGAGGGGTATGTTTTTCTCAAGCCGTTCAGCGGGGAGGCCGGCATGAGGCGGCCAAGCGTGGGGCCACTGCAGCTGGAGTTTGCTGAGTGAGGGCTCAGGATAGTGGCCGGCGGCCTCCCGCGTGGCTGCCACGGGCCGGGCCTGCGGGGCGGGACGCGATCAGGAGCGACAGGGCTACGCGGACATGAGGCTTGTTGGGGAAGAACAGTTTTCCAGGCTTTCTTAATAAAAAAAATCAAATTAACAAAATTGACAAAGCATAAAATGTTGCTCCCACCATGATGGGCTTTTAATTAAAAGTTGGTAATAAAGGTACAAATACATAATTAATACTTACATATTTATAGATGTCATTTGTTGATTTTTCAAAGAATTAAAGACATGAAAACCAAATGAAACTGTGGAGTTTCAAAGAGACATCTCAATACCTTTTGTATTTCGGCCTGGAAAATAGTTCCACTTTAAACCTTCGTAAAGCCACACCTGAAACGCCCGTGACTGAACAGTTCACACACACGTGGAGAAAACGATGTTGCATCCTTCATCGGTACACATGGAAATGGTGTCTCCATTCAAGATGAGGTTTTCTCTGCTTCAGATTTCACCGCTGGGAGATCAGAGGCGAAGCCGGGCTGGCGGGCGTGAACAAGCTCAGCCCCGGCCCCGGCCCCTCCTGGGCGGCCCTTGGCTGGAGGACCCCCGAGGAGCTGCAGAGCCACCACGGAGGCTGCTTTGCATCCTGGCTGGGAGCAGAGCCTGAGGAGGACTCTGAGCCTTTCGGATCCAAGCAATCCGGCCCAAGGCCACAGAAGGCACACTGCCTGGTTGCTCACAGACTTCGGAGGAGAAACATGAAAAAGGAAGAGAAATGCTCGTCATCCATCAATGCTGATCAGTGACAAAAATTAAACAGTGGTGCCCTCCACATTTTTTGGTGGAGAAATCATGGGAATTTCTTTTTCCCGTTAGTAGCGAGGGTCTGAAAATGGTGCCGGCAGGCTGGCCATGCCAGCAGATTGCACAAACAGTAAACGCCATTGTCCTCAGAAAGAGAAAGGCGTGGAGAAGTGAGTTTGAAGTGGGTAGGAGGGAGGTGTGCCCGAGCCGGTCCTGGCTCCCTTCTGTCCTCCGGCCTGTTTCCAGCACCAGGAGGCCCACGTGGGCTGAAGGATGACACATAGCCTCATGGGAGGGAAAGGAGTGGGAGAAGGTGGGATCGTGGGTCACTAGCCTCCCGTGAGGACTGGCAGGACACCGGACTCTAGTCCCACCAGGATGGGTGTTGGGTACCCGAGGCCTGACGTGCACAGAGCAGGAAGGAACAAGAAGCATGAGCTTTGGGGAGGGCCAACCTGCCCAGCAGCAGGGCAAGGGGATGACTGGTGTCCCCAAAACAGACACGTTGCACCTTTGGATGTGGCCTTGTTTGGAAATTGGATTGTTGCAGATGTAAGTAGCTGAGGTGCAGAGGGCCCTCCTCCAACACGACCGCGCCCCTGTAAGAAGCAAAGACACAAGCAAGAAGGCCACACAAAGTGGGAGGCAGAGATTGGAGTGGTGCATCTCTGAGCCAACAAAAACCAGAATCCAGGAGGAGGCAAAGAAGGCTCGGAACAAGGTGCTGCGAGGGTCCCCCAGAGAGGCTCTGTTTTCAAAGGTGGGCTGGCATGTGGGGAACGCAGAAGGCGTGGTGCGGGGATCCACCTTCCCACCCCCAGAGGCAGAAAGGGGGGCAGCAGTCCGCAAGCCGGGGTGGAGGGGGAAAGAGGTTGTGTGGAGAGGGCCATGACTTTCAGCTGAGGGGGTCGCACCCCACCATCTTTCTGTGCCCCCCCAATCCTGGCCCCCAGCTGGAGCTGGGCGGGTGGGGAGAGCACCCCCGGGGACAGAGATGGGCCCTGGCTGGCTGCCTCGGGCGCCTTCCCTGTTGAAGGGGGGGCTTGGATGGCCAATCATGCTTCCGAGTGTGGGGCCATAAGGGGCAAAGCGTCCCCTCCACCTCTGAGGGGAGGGGGTGCCCGCAGATCAGCATGGGGGGGTCCCACGGGCTCAGCGACATCTCCCCCGTCGTGCAGTAGAGGGGGATGGCAAGGAGGCTCTTGCATTAGAAGTAACCCCTAGAGCGCTCACAGCTCTCCATCTTACTTGGATTCTCAAGTGGAGTCATCGGTTACTTTTCTTTCATCTGCTGAGGAAGCCAGCGGGTCCTCATGGGTCCTGACCCTCCCGCCTGGGCATCCCATGACTGCGGCCAGCCCAGGCGCCTCGGGGAAAACCAGACCGAGCTGCAGCCTGTTTTCAGGGCTTTTCCCCCGCCTGGCACAAAGTTGCTTGGGGCCGTGGGAAGGAGAGACCCTAGAGCCAGCAGCAGCCTGGGGGGACGATTTCGGATCTGATTGCACCTCTGAAGGGCAGCATAATCGCCAGTCGGTCCAGGAGATTAGCTTCAGAGCCACAGTCACGGGGCTGGGGCCCACCCTGGAATTATTGTAAGCTAAGGCAGGGCTAGCACCTGCCGCTCGGGTCTTGGAGCCTGTGGGGCCGCAGAGAGGCTCAGGCGAGTTTTCACCCCAGTCTCCAGAGCCGGTCAGGGGGCTGTCAGGGCCCCATCAGAGGCCGCCCCTTCACGAGACCCCCGGGAGCCAGGGCGACCTCAGGGGCCGTAATGCGCCGGGTGGCGGGGCCTTGCCCTGGGAGCGCGCTGGCTCACAGCTGTGGGGGGCGTGTCACGGGGCTCCCACCGCTCCCACCGCTCCCACCGGGCAGCACCAGCTGCGCCACCAGCAGCAGCAGCTCGTGGCCTGGCCCAGAGTGGGCTCCAGAGTCAGGCCGCCGTGCCGCTTCCGATGGCCGGGCCTCCGGGAGATGAGGGCCCGTCCGGTCCGCTCCCGGGCCTCCTCAGAAGCCTCAGGGTGACAGCGCATGATCTGAATTTAAATACGAAGAATAATAAATGAGAAATGAAGTCAGAATGCCTCATATACCGAGTGCACCCCGGCGGGGAGACAGGACTTCAAATAGATTCACGGACACACATTTCGAGGAGGGCAGTTTGGATATTAAAGCACAAATGCTGTGAGTGGCTTTGGGGAGCCGTGGCAGCCCAGCCGGCTGGGGTCAGGCCGCTGCACACCCCTGTCCCTGATCTGCCAGCCACCGTGCCCCCAGCCCCGTGGCGCTCGGATGCCGCCTCCCGGTGAGAACCTGCAACACGGCCTTGTCATCGTGGGCTTGTCCTGTGTTCCTCTGGCCCCTTCAGGACGGGCCGCTCGCCGTAGTCAGCCTTGTCTCTGCTGCCCCGAGCGATGGACAGTGCCGTGGGGGCTGGACACAGCCGGGGGCGGGAGGGGGGCGGGAGGAGGGAGGGGAGTAAAGCGGGGAGAGCATGAGCCCGAGTAAAAGCCGGCTCCTACAAGTGGCCGTGGAGAGAGCACTGGGTGTTTCTGGGACGGAACAGAGCGCCACACCCCTCACCCCCCCAGTGCCACTGCTTCCCGCTGGGCCCAGGGAAGGCCGGCCTTCCCTCCATGATGGTCGGAGGCTGTCCCACAGATTGGCCCGCACGGCTGGTGGGAAGTTTTATTTTTACCATCCCTTAATTTCTTTGCCTAGAAAGAAGACATTCTGTTAGGATTGGTTAGGGAGGGACACTAAATAAAAAATCGTGAACACTATAAAGTGGTTCCTCCGATCTTATGGGATGGCCCAACCCTCAGGAAGGCTCCGGTCGGGTTTTCAACATGAAAATAACTCCAGTGCTCAGACAATAACTCCTGCTCCGCCAGCAGGAGAACCATGTCCATGGAAACCTGGCAACATTGCCAACTGGCCCAGGACTCATCAGTACTCTCAGAGAGGCAAAGACATTGACTTGACCTTAATACGGAGCACTGAGGTCTTCGTTTTCTTCTTGGTATAAACCTCCCAACACCTAGTTTATAGTCGGAGAATCTGAGGCCAAGAGCTGTAACATCTCCAATTCAAAGCCGTAAGCTATAAAGTTCTAAATTGGGGGCAAAATGATTTTCTGGCCCGGGGAAATGTGATATTTTACTTTTGATAAAAGATCCTAGATCCTGCCACAGACGGTTCTAACTTGATGAAGGCTTTGGGCAGGGGGTGGGGGGCGTATTCGTGGGACAAACACGTGGGTCTCAGTGGGTCCAGTGACCCCAGAGACGTGCGCGTAACGTGTCACTGTTCTGGGAGTCGGGCTTCTTCTCCAAGAGATGTTTGTGCTTAGAAACCGAGCCATCATTCTGTTCTCTGAGAAGTGTTGAAGACAATTACTTAGGGATGTTCCAGAAATTCCCAAATACAAAGATTAATTATAGTCATTTTTAGATTTCATGAAAACAGTTGTTTAAGAGAAACGGCCATAAAACTGCTTTGTGATCGTGCTCAATTTATCAAGGTACATGCAAATACAGTATAATTACTGTGGGTTTTTGGTTATTTGAATTAAGAAGTACCAAACTCATTTTGCAGCTATTTTCGGAAATAGCAGGAAGAAATGACTAATATAATGAATGACTTCTTTTTGTGTGCAGATTCTCAAAATACAAGCTCTGTACTATAGGGCATCAGTGTGGGTGTGTGTGTGTGTGTGTGTTCAGTGAAATCAAGAGTTTTTTCCTCTTTTTCATTTTTTTTCTTTTAAAATCTCAGAAGAGAGCATTCTATGGGAGAAGGAAGGGGAGAAAGAAGGCTGTCCTAAGACCATGTGCTCCTTGAGTGGTCCGTCCCGTGCCGGCCGGTCTTTGGATTCTTGGCATCTGGGGGGGCACTGGAGACCCCGGGCAGCCAGGGGAAGGTGAGCTCTCAGGCGTGAGGCTCTTTCTCCAGCAAAGCAGAGTGGCACCGTGTCCACATACCCTGTGCTGAGCCACGAAAACAAAGGCAGAACTTTCAGACTCTGTGCAAAGGATCGAGGCTCTTTTCTTCTGCAGCTGTGTGCTCAACACCAGCCACAGCTCATCTTTCTTCCCTCTCCATACGCAGATGTGCCCACAACGGAACCATCGATTTTGTGCCTTTATTTAACCTGGAACATTACCATTTCAGAATTCCATATTAATGTTCATAAGGTAAAGAATAATTGATTTCTTTCAATCCAGTTAGTGGCTTTAGGAATCTTTTCCAACACTTACCTTGTATTCACTAATTATACAGCTTAAAATGGATATCAATAAATGTGGCTTTTGAAACCAAGGATGGATTCTGTAGAAGTTCCTTAGAATAAAGACACTTGTCTGGACACCTCAGAGCACTCTTCTTTCATAACTGAACCCTCCATTCCCCAAGGGTCAGCGGGGAAGGGGACAGAGGACATGTGTTCTCGTGGGGACGATGTGGTCTACCCAACTAGGACTTACTTAATTGCTTTGACATTGTTTTCACAAGTCAAATTTTCTTTTATTAATTATCTTCGTTTTCCCAGGTATTGCAGAGCTGAAAATATCAGAAAAGTCTTTCCCCCCCAAGCTTATATTTCATAACGTTAAAAGTCGGGAAGATGGATTAGCCTGGTGATGGGTATTAAAGAGGGCACGTTCTGCATGGAGCACTGGATGTTAGACGCAAACAATGAATCATGGAACACTACATCTAAAACTAATGATGTAGCGTATGGTGATTAACATAACATAATGAAAAAAAAAAAAAGAGTATCACACTTCCATGTAATGAATTGATGGCTCACTCTGATCCCAAGGCATTTTTCTCTTTTGCTTCTGCCAAGCAACTGAAATAATTACCTACTGCTGTGGAAAACAGAGCCCGAGACTCAGCAGCAACCCTCGCATCTCATAGACTCTGTGAGTCAGCAGCTAGGGAGTGACCGGGCTTGGTGTCCAGCTCAGGGTCCCTCGGGGGCTTGCGTTCCAGACCTCGGTGGGGCTGCTGTCACCCGAAGGCTGAACCGGGCGACTCTTTGTAGGAGAAATGGCTGGCGACACTTCCGAGGGTGATAGTTAACGTTTATAGCCGTGATGTTTATAGAGACATTATTATAAACCAGGAAACATTGGAAATACCCTAAAGTAGTGACTCTGAGATTCCAAACCTTCAGGAGCTGTGACGTGCCCAGAGCCTCGTGTGGCTGGTAGTGGGAGGGAATGGGGCAATGTCTGTTGCAGAAAGCAGTTCAAGGGGCGCCGGGGCGGCCCAGTCAATTAAGCATCTGCCTTCCGCTCAGGTCATGATCCCAGGGTCCTGGGATTGAGCCCCACGTTGGGCTCCCTGCTCGGCGGGGAGCCTGCTTGTTCTCTGCCCGTCCCTCCCCCTGCTTGTTCTCTCTCTATCTCTCTGTCAAATAAATAAATAAAATCTTTAAAAAAAAAAGAAAGCAGTTCAAGCTGGGGCCGGCTCTTGGCTTCGGGCTGCTGGGGCAGATGAGGTATGGTCAAGGACATCGGAGCAAATGTGAACAGGGCAAAGGCCAGCTGTTAGAAGATCCCCAGAGAAGTGAAGAAACAGGAAGATGGGAGGATGTGCAAAGGTGGAGGGGGCCGGAGGTACCTCAGTTTTATCCTCTGGAGACAGTGGCTCTGAAGGAAGAAGAGCTTAGAGCCTGTGGGAGGCTGACGGTGGGTTACATACATGGTTACCTGCATCCAAAAAAATCAAAGACAAACTAGGAGAGGGCGCCTGGGTGGCTCAGTTGGTTAAGCGACTGCCTTCGGCTCAGGTCATGATCCTGGAGTCCCGGGATCGAGTCCCGCATCAGGCTCCCTGCTCTGCAGGGAGTCTGCTTCTCCCTCTGACCCTCCCCCCTCTCATGTGCTCTCTCTCTCTCAAATAAATAAATAAAATCTTTAAAAAAAAAAAATGTTAAAAAAAAAAAAAGACAAACTAGGAGAAATGTCTGCATCGAAAAATAAGAAGAAATCCACCACAATGTCAATTGTGATTATCTTTGGATGAGGACATCGGCAATTTCCCCTTCATTTCAGTTTTAGTTTAAAAAATTATAAGTTTGAATTTTTATAGGAAGAATGGGTCAAGGTAGAATTACCTTCTTTTTGCTGAAACATTTGAAAAATGCACACACATTCAGTTGTTTTAGTGCACCGTTGTATGAGTTTTGACAAATGCAAATGTGTAATCACCATCACACCTGAAAGACAAAACAATCCCATGCCCCTCCCCCTTCAGATTTCTCTCATCCCACCCTTCGTGGTCAAACCCTGCCCCCCATCCCCTGAGGCCCAGGCAACGCTGATGGGTTCTCTGTCCCTCTAGCTCTGCCTTTTCCAGGACGTCACATAAATGGAAGCCTTCTGCTTCTGACTTCTCGCGCTCTGCTCACCCCGTGCACCTGAGCAGCCTGCCCTCCCCACCCCCTGGATTGCTGGCTACCTACACTGCTGTCCTTTGTGGGAACCAGCTTATTTTCCTGTTCCCTACCGAGGGACACCTGAGTTCTTCCCAGTTTTTGACCATTGCCAAAAAAGATACTAAAAGCATTTGTGAACGTGATTTTTTTAAATGAACATTGGTTTTCATTTCATCTGGGTAATTGCAAATGCATAGGGGTAGGAGCGCTCCATCTTATGGTAAGACTGTGTTTATAAGAAACTTCCAGACTGTGTTTCAGAATGGTGGCACCATTTTGCATTGTATGAGAATTCCAGTCGCCCCGTATCCTCGCTGACACTTAGTATTGTAATTGCTTTTTTTAGCCATTTACTAGACACACTAAAAATACTAAGTATAGAGGCTTCTCGCCATGGCTTTAATCTGTAATTCCCTGCTGACTAATGGTATTGAGCATTTTCTCATGTGCTTGTTGGCCATCGATACATCTACTTTGGTAACATCTATGTTCAAATACTTCGCCAATTTTCTTTTTGGGTTGTTTGGTTTCTTATTGCTGAGTTTTGAGGGTTCTTTATATACTCTATACACAAGTCCTTTGCCAGGCATGTGATTTACAAATATCTTTCCTAATCTGCACTTGTGTTTTTCTTCTCTTAAGTGTGACAGGAACAGAGCAGAAGTTTTTAATTTTGATGAAGGCCAGTGTATAATTCATTTGTCCTTTGTAGATTATCCTTTCGATGCTGCATTTAAGAACTTTTCACTAAACTCAAGCTCACAAAGGTTTTCTATATTTTTAAAAATGTTTATAGTTTATGTTTTATGGGGCTATAATAAATTCTGGCTTAACAGATAAAGGCTCTTTTTTTTTTCATACAAAATCACATGGTTCCAGTGTCATTTGTTGAAAAGACTCTGATTTCCCCACTGAGTTGTCTTAGTTCTTTTGTCCAAAATCAATTGACCATATCTGTGTGCCTCTATTTCTAGTGATCTATGTACCTGTCCTTTTGGCACAACACTGTCTTGGTTCTGGGAGCTTTGAAGTAGGTATCAAAATCAGGTAGTTTTAATTTTGTTCTTTTTCAGAATTGTTTTGGTAATTCTAGTAACCTTGCCTTCTCATGTAAATTTTAGAGTCAGTTTGTCTATTCTAAAAGAATCCTGCTGGGGTTTGGACTGGGATTGCCTTGGCTCCACAAATCAGTTTTGGAAGAATTGACGTGCTAACCACATTAAGTCTTCCAACCCGTGCACTTTTCTCCATTTATTTGGGTCTTTGATTTCTTTCGTCAGTGTTTTGTAGTTATCGGCACACAGATCCTGCACATATTTAGGTGATACAAATACCTAAATATTTCGTTTTTCATGTTATCATTGAAATGGTAGGGTTTTTTTAATTTTTAAGAAAATTAAAAAAAATTTTTTTTATTTAAATTCAATTTAGTTAACATACATATACTGTATTACTAGTTTCAGGAGTAGAATTCAGTGATTCATCACTTGAATACAAACACCCAGTGCTCATTCCATCACACGCCCTCCTCAGTGTCCACCACCCAGTTACCCCTCTCCCCAACTTCCCTCTCCCCCCAGCAACCCTCAGTTTGTTCTCTATATTTAAGAATCTCTTATGGTATTCTCCCTCTCTGTTTTTATCTTTTCTTTTTCCTTCCCTTCCCCTATGTTCATCTGTTTTATTTCTTAAATTCCATGTATGAGTGAGATCATACGATAATTGTCTTTCTCTGATGACTTATTTCACTTAGTATAATACCCTCTTGTTCCATCCACATCATTGCAAATGGTAAGATTTCATATTTTTTGATGGCTGAGTAATATTACAGTGTGTAGATATCCCACATCTTCTTTATCCATTCGTCTGTCAATGTACATTTGGGCTTTTTCCATAGTTTGGCTATTGTGGATATTGTTGTTATAAACATTGGGGTTCATGTACCGCTTTGAATCACTATGTTTGTATCCTTTAGATAAATACCTAGTACTACTGGGTCATAGGGTAGCTCTATTTTCAACTTTTTGAGGAACCTCCATACTGTTTTCCAGAGTGGCTGCACCAGCTTGCATTCCCACCAACAGTGTAGGAGGGTTCCCCTTTCTCCAAATCCTCGCCAACATCTGTCATTTCCTGACTTATTAATTTTAGCCATTCTGACTGGTGTGAGGTGGTATCTCACTGAGGTTTTGATTTGGATTTCCCTGATGCCGAGTGATGTCAAGTATTTTTCATGTGTCTGGTAGCCATTTGTAGGTCTTCTTTGGAGAAATGTCTGTTCATGTCTTCTGCCCATTTCTTGACTGGGTTATTTGGTTTTTTGGGTGTTGAGTTTGATAAGTTCTTTATAGATCTTGGATACCAGCCCTTTATCTGATGTGTCATTTGCAAATATCTTCTCCCATTCTGTCAGTTGTCTTTTAGTTTTGTCGACTGTTTCCTTTGCTGTGCAAAAGCTTTTTATCTTGAAAAAGTCCCAATGGTTCATTTTTGCCTTTGTTTCCCTTGCCTTTGTAGACATGTCTAGCAAGAAGTTGCTGCAGCCGAGGTCACAGAGGTTGCTGCCTGTGTTCTCCTCAAGGATTTTGGTGAATTCCTGTCTCACATTTAGGTCTTTCATCCATTTTGAGTCTATTTTTGTGTGTGGTGTAAGGAAATGGTCCCGTTTCATTCTCCTGCATGTGGCTGTCCAATTTTCCCAACACCATTTGTTGAAGAGACTGTCCTTTTTCCATTGGACATTCTTTCCTGCTTTGTCGAAGATTAGTTGACCATAGAGTTGAGGGTCCATTTCTGGGCTCTCTCTTCTGTTCCATTGATCTATGTGTCTGTTTTTGTGTCAGTACCATACTGTCTTGATGATGACAGCTTTGTAATAGAGCTGGAAGTCCGGAATTGTGATGTCACCAGCTTTGGTTTTCTTTTTCAACATTCCCCTGGCAATTTGGGATTTTTTCTGGTTCCATACAAATTTTAGGATTGTTTGTTCCAGCTCTGTGAAAAATGCTGATGGTATTTTGATAAGGATTGCTTTGAATGTGTAGATTGCTCTGGGTAGCATAGATATTTAACAATATTTGTTAGTTTGGGTTTTTTTTAAAGATTTTATTTATTTATTTGACAGAGAGACATAGCGAGAGAGGGAACACAAGCAGGGGGAGTGGGAGAGGGAGAAGCAGGCTTCCCACCGAGCAGGGAGCCCGATGTGGGGCTCGATCCCAGGACCCTGGGATCATGACCTGAGCCGAAGGCAGACGCTTAACAACTGAGCCACCCAGGCGCCCCTCAATATTTGTTAGTTTTAAAAAGTTTTATTTTGGGGTGCCTGGGTGGCTCAGTCAGTTAAGCGTCTGCCTTCAGCTCAGGTCATGATCTCAGTGTCCTGGGATCAAGCCCCGCATCAGGCTCCCTGCTCAGTGGGGAGCCTGCTTCTCCCTTTCCCTCCCTACTCATGCTCACTCTCACTATCTCTGTCTCACTTTCTCAAATAAATAAATAAAATCTTTTAAAAAAATTTAAAAAATGAAAAGTTTTATTTCTAGTATATAGATATACAGTTGATTTTTTTTTTTTTTTTTTTTTTTTTTGTATTTTGACTGTGTATCCTATGACCTTGCTCCACTCAGCTAGGACCTTTATGTAAATTCCACAGGATTTGCACTGGAGATGACCATGTCCTCTCAAATAAAGATGTTTATTTCTTCCTTCACAATCTGCAGGTTATATTTCTTTCCTTTGCCTGGTTTCAATGGCAAGGATTTCCAGTATGATGTTGAATAGAAAACAAGTGGTGAGACAAATAATCTTACCTTGTTCCTGTTTTATGAGGGAAAGCATTCTGTCTTTACCCTTAGGTATGATGCAGGCTATAGGTTTTTCAGAGATTACCTTTATCAGATTAAGGAAGTTCCCTTTTATTCCTAGTTGGCTGAGGGTTTATATCAAGCATGGGTGTTGCTTTGTCTGCACCTAATGAGAAAATCATGTGAGTTTTCTTGTTTTGTTTGTTAGTATAACAGCATGTTTATTGATTTCTAAATGTCGAGCCTGCCTTGCATTCTTGGGATAATCCCACTTGGTCGTGGTATATTGTTCTTATTATAAATTGCCAAATTTTATTTACTATTTTTTCTTTTTTCTTTGTTTGTTGTTTGCCGAGGACTTTTAATGTCCATGAAGAATATTTGTCTGCAGTTTTCTTATAATATCTTTGTCTGTGTTTTGTTTCAGGGTAATGGTGACCTCATAAAGTGAATTGGGGAAGACCCCTACCTCTTCCATTTTCTGAAAGAGATTGTGCAAATCAGTGTCATATTTTGCTTAGATGTTTGATAGAATTTTCCAGTGAAACTATCTGAACTTAGAGGGTTATTTTTTTTTTAAGTTTTCAAGTATAAGTTCAATTTCTTTAATAGATATGGAGCAATTAAGGTTATCTCTTTCTTTTTGAGTGAGTTTTGGTTGTCTTTCAGGAAATTGGTCATTTCATCTAAGCAATCAGGTATGGTTAGAGTTGTTCTCAATATTTCCGTATTAGTTTGTGATGTCTCTTGGCCTCTGGTGACAGCCTCTCTCTTCCTCCTGATGTTCATCACTGTATCTTATCTCTTTTTCTCTTGGTCAGTCTAGCTAGGATCTTATCACTTCACAGATCTCTCCAAAGAACCAGCTACTGGTTTCATTAGTTTCCTCTATGGCTTTCCGTTTTCATTCCACAGATGTCTGCTTTATTATTTTCTTTCCTCTGTTCGCTTTGGTTTACTTTGCTCTTATTTTTCCAGCTTTGTAAGGTGGGTAGCTAGAATCGTGGTTTGAGACATTGTTTATTTTTAGATGTGAACATTTACATCTTATATTCTTTGTCTAAGCACTGCTCCAGCTGCTTCACTCTATTTTTGATATGTTGTGTCTTAGTGTTTATTCAGATAAAAATATTTTCTAAGTTTCCTTGATAGTTTCTTCTTGACCTATAGGTTATTTAAAAATGTGTTGTCTAATATTCAAATAATCGGGAATTTTCCAGGTATCTTTTTGTTATTGACTTCCTTCTTTTTTTTTTTTAAGATTTATTTATTTATTTATTTATTTGAGAGAGAGAGAAACCGCGTGTGCATGCCAGTGTGGGGAGGGGCAGAGGGGGAGGGATAAGCAGACTTCCTGATGAGCATGGAGCTCAATTCCAGGACCCTGAGATCATGACCTGAGCCGAAATCAAGAGTCGGACACTTAACCGGCTGGGCCACCCAGGTGCTCCCTGACTTCCTTCTTAATTTCATTGTGTTTAAACACTACAATTTATATGGCTTCAATTCTTTTAAATTGTTAAAAGTGTGGTTACTTGCACGTGGCATGAGCTGTCCCATGGATGCTCCATGTGGCACTGCTCTGTGATGCCCTCTCGCACTCGGGAAACGTCCTGTCTGCGCTGTCTGCTAATCGCTCTGTCATCTCGGGGCTGATGTCCTTAGGTTGTTTTCCCCTTTGAAAATTGGCCAGATTTAGTTTGCTCTTTGTATGTCAAGCAAGCTTGGATTCTCTCCTGGACACTTTGAGTGATACATCCCGAGACCCTGGATCTTGTAGAAATCTTCTTGAGGACGTTGATTCTGGCTGATTTGTCTCAGCAGGCAGTCAGCCTGGTTAGGTGCAAATGCAAATTCCTCCTGACTTTTATGGATGGTGATCCCAATGCCAGCAAGGTTTGCAAAGCCTGTGCGGTGCTGCTGGGGGGCCGGCCGGCCCGTGCATCACAGGGGTGCTTTATATCATGGCTCAGTTTCCATAGACCTTCCTTTCTAGGCTTCTGGTGTGTTGCCAGCATGTGAACTTCATAAAGAATCAGGGAAACCCTCTCTCCCCTCTGGGATTTCTCCCACACTTGGCAACATCTAATGGTCCCTTTTCCAAACGCCTCTGGCCAGATAAATGGGATTCGCTCAGAATTTCTCTAGAATTTTGGCTGTTTCGGGGCCAAAGAACAATAGGAAAGAGGGAGAAAGATATAACAGGGATTTCTTTTATTCTTCATAGAACAGAGTCCTTTTCCCTGGATCCTGCATCCACAGAGATGGGTTTTCTCTTGGGATCTTAGGTGATGACACCATTACTGTGCCCCATGTAGATCCAAGGTGGGGCTGGCCTCAGGGTGGGGCCAGAAGGGAAAAATACAGAGAGAGAAAATTGGGATCATCCCCAGAGCCTCTGGCTCACAAGGCTGACTTCTGCCCGTTCTCTGGGAAAAACCCTGGGTTTCTCCTGAGTTTTGCTGCACACGCCTGGCAGGTGAGGAGGTCCCCAGGGAGTGCACCCGTGGGTCAAAACTGACAGATTCGGAGAGGAAAAGAGGCACCAGAAATCTCACCACCGACATAGCGATGCCGCATGCAGGTTTTCCCCAGCCTGCCTTCTCGTGGTCGCTGTCAATGGCCAGGTCACTGCATTTGGTATGTTGTTCTGCAGCGTCCAGTTCACTAGGGGACCTGAGGCAACAGTGCCTCGGCATCTCGTGGCCAGCAGAAGCTCACTCATTTTTTGGCCTTTTCTCTCTTTCCAACACAAAAAGCTATTCTGAGTTCAAGACCTAAAATCAGATTTTCTCCAAGGAGTCTTGCCTCCTTTGACAAGAGTTTATGGGAGCAGATCTGGGTGGTCGGGCACTCACTGTTCCTGGCATGCAGTGCTGCCAGGAGCGGGTACTGGCTGGAGCTAGGGACCGAGGTTTGGGCTCATACTGGCCCCTGCAGTGTGGAGGTCCCTGCAGACCCTCCCTCAGCTTCCCCGCTCCACACCCGGCTCCGTCCCTCCCCACACCCCTGGCCCCCAGATTCCAAGCACCTGCTCACCTGCTCTAATCGCCAATGGATGCAAAACCATTCAGAACCAGAACCCACAAAGCAAAGGTCAGCATTCCTTTGCAGTTCTTTTTGTCATGCGTGATTTAAAACTAGGGAACACACACCAGGTGCTGTGAGAAATCTCAACCCGTTCTTCTTCCACTGATTTCCACTCACCCCAGAGACAAATAATTTTGTTCGGTTGGCTTCTCCAGCCTGGGTTTCTTTTTACAAAATAAGTGTGTGTGTGTGTGTGTGTGTGTTGTTTCTACTTCTTTCTCATAGGAAAGGTAGCAGATGTGTATACGCTTTGACACCTTGTCCTTCCCTGAGCAGCCTGCGCTGGAACTCCCTCATGTCAGCTCACAGAGGGTCATCGGGATATGGCCTGTGGGGTGCTGGAAGGCCCCCGGGGCTGGGCCACACACGACTGACTCTCCGTCCCGTCCTGGCAATAGGCCTGACTCGCACCAGGGTGACTTCTTACCCATGGCGATAAAACCCCCACTCTGCGTTCTTCTCTGCCAGTTGGGGCCATGGTGGTCTTCCCTCCTTCCCTCCTCTCTCTATGGTGGGTGGGAAATTACAGAAATCCAGACCACACTGGCCATCCTCCGCTCCACTGGTTGGCCTTGTCTCCTCATCTTGTTCATGTCCTTCATTGATTTGTCCCTGAAGAAACACACTAAGTCTTGGGCTATATCGGCGTCTATTTGCCCATCTCCCGTCACGAGCCTCCCGGGGAGGCATGATGCCTGTGGGAAAGCGCCCCCAGCACTCAGAGCCGTGTGGTCCCTGAGGACATGCTAAAGAAGCCCCAGGACTGGATGCCCGTTGTGCAGCCGGAGAGCTGACAGTGAGAAGGATCCCGGATCGCTGGGCGGGACCCAGGTTGAGCAGCGGGCTCCCTGGACTCTGAAGCTCCCACAGCGTGCAGGAGGCGGCGGCGTGGACACCAGCTGGCCACGGGGGACAGGACAGGCGCAGAGCTCTCCGAGCTGTGGGCCTCGCTGTCCATCTGCACGCGCTGGGTCTTCGCTCCGGCCGCTCTACCCACAGACACGCTACGGCCCCCGGGGACGTGGTCTCTGGCTGACCCCGTACCTGGAGTCGGGGCCTTCCCCTGGACACTGGGCGGCCTGCCCATGCAGCGCCTGGTCGGTCATGGTGCAGCGCCCTGCCCTCCGCCTCCCTGCTGCTGGGCTCTGGCCTGCGTCCCTGCTTGCATCCTCCAACCCATCCCAATCCCTCCCCCAATCCCTCCGAGCCTTTCCCCACATCGCTACACCACAGCCGCCTGATACAGAATCTTTCTGTCTAGTTATTCCCTGAGTTTTTCTTTTAAATAAAAAGGCATGCTATACAAACTCTAAAATCATACTTTAAAAATCAAAATAAAAATGCCCCGAATAAATAATAAAGGTCACAAGGCCCTTCTATCAGGGAGGGATCAGGGTGTCAGGCTCCAGGTGGGAGCTCCGGGCTCCAGGGCGGGAAGACTCAGCAGAAAAGTTCATACAGGGAGGAGTCTTCGGGGCAGGAATGTCATGTTGAGTCCCTGCGGAGGGTAACACACAGAATAAGAGACTCAGAGAAGGTGAGTCATGTTTAGAAACCGAATAAAAAACACCAGTGGAATCCTGTTGACACAAAATAATACAACAGCTCACCAGAAATTCCTGGATGATATTAAATGAAATAATCTCTTTCTGTTAAATTGTCCAATTAATTAAAAACCTCACCTATAATTTGGGCTGAGATAAAAGCTCCTTGAGAAGTTCCTCCTCTTGGTTCATTCCCCATCAGAGGGAACTGACCTCGTTGAGGGCCTGGAAGCCAGGTCGTCGGGATCTCACAGGGACACCTGCAAATGTGCCCAACAGGCCCTCAGCGAGGATGCTTCCCGAGGCAGAAAGAAGGGGCATGGGGAGGGGCGGGCATGTGAGTCTTCTTTGTTCAAATTATAACAGCCCCAAATCTCATCAGTGTTTCCTAAACATGCATTTTCAAAGTCTATAATGGCAGGTAAGAAATATTGGGGTAAAAACTAGCTTATGAACTAGTCTAAGGAAGTGAATTTTAACTGCCCTCTGTTGTCTCTGTAGTAAAGTGATAGCTGATGTTCAAAATAAGGGGCCTGCGCACTGCAAATCGTGAGGTGCCTTCCACCGAAATTAAGTTAAGCTCGAAGTTCCTTCACGGGTGAGTGCAGTGCAGCCTATTTCTCTGGGAGCTGCCAATCTCAACGCGCCCAGACACCCGGCCAGTGCCCCCAGGAGCCTTGCCCCAGTGCCAGCCCCTCGGTCCCCCACCTCCAGACCCCCCGGGCCCCCCCGTCACTCCCCCCCAACCCGCTAGACCTGGGCCACTCCCCACAGGGCGTCAGGGACAACTTCTTGGGTCGTGGCTCAGATCGGGAGACTTCCTCTCTAGACAGCCTCCCGCGGTCCCTCCACCGTGGGCCCCAGGGTCCTGCCCCGGCACCGCGCCCAGGTCAGCCAGCCGCCTCCGGCTCAGCGAGGGCCTCTGCCGCTGAGCTGTGTCCGCCACAGGACACCTGCATTTGCTGCTCCCTCTGCCCACAGAGCTGTTCCGGCTAGCAGGCCTCGGCTTGCGTGTCCCCTCTGAGGGCCGCCGAGGGGCTGTCCCTGGGGCTGTGCCGCCCGCGCCTGCTCTGACGTCCTGTGCCGGGGACAGCCCGCTGCGTCCGCTCCTCAGTGTGCAAGGACGTAATTCCCTCCTCCTGTCCCTTCGTCTGGTTCACGACAGTGCTGTCCCGCCCACCCCGGGGGTCCGGTGCCCGGACACGGTTGTCCGCTGAAACAGCAAACACGGGGTCTTCTGAAGCAGAGGAACCCGGTCTCTGGCCGAGAGCGACCACCGGGGTTTGTTTGAACTGCTCTCGTGTTTCTGTAGGTGGCTCATCCCTGAGGCTGGCAGGCGCCCCAGAGAGGACAGGCAGACAGACAGACGGACAGACGTCCCCCAGCTGCTGCCTGGGCAGGTGGCTGTCACCACAGCACGTGGCTGGGACGCTGGAGAGGGACGCAGCTCCGGATGGGGCGGGCGAGGGGCCGCGGCCTGCGTTCTTGCCGCCCGCAGCAGAGCCTCGGCGTCATCGGATCTGATTAGATCGACAGCAAAACAACCCCTTGGGACGCACCTGAGGATCGGGGGGCTTCGGTTTGACCCTCGATACTTGGTAAGCGTGAAGCGAGGGACCACGGCGTCCAGGGAGCCTGCAGACCCGCGGACACAGTCCCGTCGTCCACACGTTCACAGAGAGGCTGTGGGTCACGTCAGCACACGGTCGCCCAGAGCCAACGCGGCCCGCACACTCTGCCTGACGCCCGCCAGCGTGCTGGTGCGTGTCTGTGGGGGTTCCCGACCTCCGAGCACCAACCGTGGGCCCGAGCAGTGGCCGGAGATCCTCCAGCACCAAGCGGCTGCTGCACCCACGTGCCCCAAACGCAGGCCACCCAACGTGTTGGGACCCAGGGCCAGTGTCTCAGAGCCACGGCAGACGTCTGCCTGGGCGAGGGGTCCTTCCCCTGCCGCCACCTCCCAGCCACTCTCACGCTGTGCCCACTCATGGTGGGGGACTGGAGCGCCTTCACGCATCTGTGCGGCGACCCGGGTGTCTACACCAGCGGTGGACTCCGACCGCTGGGGGGTTCACCTGTGACATCGACACGTTTAACGAGCATCTGCGGGATGTCCTGTGCTGTCACGAGGTTCCTGGGGCAGGTCCCTGCCGCCCTTGCTGTGGGTGTAGACAACGATGACACTTGTCTCTCCGTATGGCCAAGATGCCTGCACCTTGGGGCGCCTGGTGGGGCTCAGTCGGTTGAGCGTCAGACTCCGGATCTCAGCTCAAGTCTTGATCTCAGGGTCTTCATTGCTGGGCATGGAGTGTACTTAAAAAAAAAAAAAAGAAAGAGAAAAGAAAAAAAGATGCCTGTGCTTTGCCGATGCTCAGTGAGTGTGCGGCATGACTTACCACCCACCCCGTCTCCTTCAACAGAGTGTAAGCATGTCGCTACCAGGCCACGTCTAGCAGAGAGGTTTGTACGTAGCAAAGGCTTGACGCATTTCTGATTAAGGACAAAATGCATCTCTAATCCTGCATCATCTGGTCCACGTCCTCCTCCCAGTGACTGATGAATGTTTCTCGTGTCATGAATAAAGCTAGAACTCCCGCGTGTCCGTGTGGATGACAGGGACAGGAGGAATTGTGCTCCGCTGCAGGTCCCTGGAGCCGTGGCCTCGAACAGGACAGGCCCGCCGTCCCGTGTGTTACTTGCTGTAGCAAACATGCTCCGCAACTGCACAAGCCATGTGCAGGAATACACACAGAGGGGGTAAAGCCGTCCCTCTGCCAGGCTAGCCTGGGGCCACACAGCGAGAGATGCTGCTGCTCGATTTGCCTTTGTTTTCAAACAAGAGTGTGGTGGCCGCCGTGACCCAGGAGAAGGGCACTTTCTGGCAGTTAGCAAGTGACCAGAGGAGTCTGAAAACAGGGAGGGATCAAAGGCCCTCACGAAAGAAATGTAAAGGAAACTGTCCTGCAGGTCATTAATCAGCGAGTCGCCGACCTGGGGGGCGGGGCAGCATCCTCACCGTCACCACCCAGACTGATGTGGAGAAGAAAGTAGTGACTTCCTTCTACTCGGAAGTTAGATGCGGAGCTGCTTGTTACCATGGACACACGGGGCTGGGTATGGCTGACTCCTAGCGGTGGGGGGCATAGCACTTCCCTCTGGACGACACTCGTTAGGGTCACTTTGTTTTAGTAGGTCCTTTCTTTGAACATACAATCCGACAGACTGCTCATGCCTTCACAAATAAAGACACACAGAAAAGAGACGGGTGAGCGGGTCCCCAGCGCAGCATCAGTCCGAACGCTGCCTGACTTAGTGGGGAACAGAAGGATTCCACAAGGAACCCCAATGGCCTCTTGATTCTAGAAACCTGTAACTTGTCAATGATTTCCTCAACAGACCTGTCCGGGGGATTCTGTTGAGGTGCAGGGGTCTGCGGACAAGCTCAGAGGAACGAAGTGAAACCCAGCTCAGCAGGGATGGTGAGATCTTCCCGAAGCCTCCTTCATCAAAACCCTAGGAAATATGATGGAGATGTGCTGGCCTGATGCGAAGACACTTAGGACGTCATGTCTGTGACTAATGAAACCATGACTTGATCTTGAGGGGCTCGCGGCCAGCGGCAGGAGCTGAATCGGCAAACGCTTCCTGCCCCTGGCCGAGGGTGGCGAGGAGAGTCGAGGTGCGTTCTCCGTTGCCTTTCTGTCCGATTTCATCGCCCAGAAGGCCACTCTTCTGGAGACAATCATGGTCTCCCTTTTTGTTGAGTGTCCCAGGAACGACTTTGGCAGGAATAACAATACTCCCTGAAAGAAAAGGCCACTGGAGCGTGGTTTCAGATCTAAAGCCGCCACAGCCCCTCGTCCATTTCTGGATGCCCCGGGAGAATGAAACACGGAGACGGATGCGCTGCCGGGATGGGTGCAGAGCGCGCGCCGGGCCGTCGGGCCATCAGAGCGAGGGCCGGGCCGGAGGTGTGGGCCACCGCTCGCCCGGGGGGCTGGCCCCGCGCCTGGTGCGCACACCGACGAGCCGGCCGTGGCGGGGAAGGACCCGCTGCAGAGCCGCAACTCAGACGCGTCTGCCTCAGGTTCGCACAGCGACGTGGCGTCTCCTGAGCCCCGTGGTAGGCAATCGGCTTGTTTTGTCGGTTACTTTTATTTCACTTTTTTAGTAATTAGTGTTTATTATGTTTTGCACAAGGGTCATTCCATGACCGATTGGAAATTAAAAATGAAAGACTAGCCCTTCGGTGCGGGCGGGGGCAGAGTCAGTCACAGGGGCAGCACCCGCAAGACCTTCCTTGAGCGTGGACAATGCCAACCATTAGCTGAGACACACCTTCCTACGGGGGTTAATTTTATGGCTCACTTTTTAAACTTTTTTTTTAAACCATCTCTAGGCGTCAGCTTCTCTGTTCTTCCTGTTTGGTAAACTTGGGAGTAATGGGAACCAGCACAGGCCTGCTGGCGGCCAGCCCCTCAGTCTTGGTGCTCCCAGTGGGGACTCTGCCCGTCGAGAAACGATCTGACCCTGAACAGGGTCCCCGAGAGTGTCAGCTTGTGCCCAGAGCCACCAGCACGCTGGGCCCTGCCCCCTCTGAGCGCCACCTGACTTAGCAGTGAGTACTGTCCAGTTTACAAGGAGGTTACACCCCAAGTTCAACTGTGCATTTGTTGTTCGGATCTTAGGGTACCTTTTCATGGAAATAATGTTAGAAGTGAAATTAGGTTGAGCCTCTCAAAGCCCACTTAACCCATAATCTAGCTAAGGTTTTAAAGAAATCTTTCTAGGGGCTCCTGGGTGGCTCAGTTGTTAAGCATCTGCCTTCGGCTCAGGTCATGGTCCCGGGGTCCTAGGATAGAGCCCCACATCGGGCTTCCTGCTCCATGGGAAGCTTGCTTCTCCCTCTGCTCCTCACCCTGCTCGTGTCTCTCTCTCTCAAATAAATAAAATCTTTAAAAAAAAATAATCTTTCTAAAAAAATATTCCAAATCTCTCCTAAGCATGACAACATCTCCCCATCCTCTGCCTCAACCTCCTACATGGTCTCTGCCTCCAGACTTGCTCAGCCGAATTATCCCTCACGCTGTAGTCCCTCGCCGTGGCCGTCCCGCCTCAGCCTTCACAGGCTCCCGGGTGGCCCGACTTCAGCAGGGCTGCGTCCCCTCCGTGCCTGGTTGGCAGCTTCGCCTGCTGTCCACCGGCCAGAACAGGGGGACTTCCCAGGGTGTGGGCCCCCCGCCCCCCTCCTCCCTCTGGATTATCAGCCTCTTCTTCCCTATATCTGATTGCACCTATTCATCCTTCAGGTCCTCAAGTAGAGTTTCTTGACCCTTGCACTCCCCTCCAGGTGAGATCCTTCTCTGCCCTGAATGACCCCATCATAGAACCCATTCTGTGGCATCAACTATCACCAGGGACAGTTCTCTCCGCAACCCCCCCCCCACCGCCGCTTTTGTTCTCTCTCTCCCCACACACAGGGCCTGGCATACAGCAGACGCTCAGTTGAATAGAATCAAATTGACAGGGACTGGGACAGGCTGATCTTGGCCAGAGCAGAGCCATGAATATGGTGGGGACATCAGACCATGTCATACCAAATATGGGATGACTTAGAGCATCATAACGTCTCTGGAGGTGCTGAGACCCCTCACCTAGGAACAAAGGCTGAATTTGTGTTCCCAGATGGGCTGAGCTGGGATTCCTGGGTACAAGTTAGGATGTGATTTCACTTGGTTCAAGGTAGAATTTTGTCCCCCTCTTGTCCAGCAGTGGCATGGACTTCGAGGGCTGTTCTGGGAGGTGCTCATGCCATGGCCAGGGGCCTCCTTCCTCCAAAGCTGTGGAGGGATGTGCTGTCTGGGAGGGATGCTGAGCTCCATGGCCTGGAATTCCATCTGAAATGCTAATGACACATTGAAATAAGGGGACCCCTGCCCCACCTCCCGGGGTTCTCTCTGCCCCGAGGAGGGTGCTGCCATCCGGTGGCCATGGGGGAGCTTCTTCCCCAAAGAGGAGCCCTGGGGCAGTGCCTCCGCCAAGGGCAGACCCTCCGATTATTCGTTCCTCAGGATGATCCTGAAAGGCAGGGTCAGCGCCTGAATTGGCTGCATGCTTTTATTCCAAAATTTCTCTACATTTTCAGTGTTGAGCTGAGAGTAAAAATAAGCTTTTTGCTTTATTGTGGCTACTTCCACTCATTTATATTGTCAAAAATTATTACTTCTTCCCATTCAAAGAGCCGTTTATCAATTTGCTAAATAGGGCTTACCATTTAAATGCTGTACGTGTCATAAGTCTTCATTCACCCCCAGCGAGTGATGCTCAGATGCACTTACAAACAGGAATTAAAATAAGTGGGGGTTTTGTTTGCATGCTTATTCAGTCCTCTGTATCATTTTCAAACACGGAGTAGAAGACGTGCTCGTTCACCTCCCCGCAGGTCTGGGGAGAACAGCAGCCGGCGTCCTGGGCGCAGATGGTCGATCGTGGGCTGCGCGGGGTGGTGGGCGCCCGTGTGGGTCAGGAGAGAAACCTGCTGCGCCAACAAGCACACTTGAGTTTGTGGGATCTTTTCTCTTGGAACTAGGAACAAAGTCCCAACGATAACTGCATCATTAATTTTGCTTGAGATCCTTTTTTCCTTAATAGAGCTCATTACACAAAGAGAAGTCTCAAGTGCCTTTTGTTTTGTTTTGTTGCGGCAATATTTGCCAAAGATTCAGGCAACCCATTGTTTCACTCGAGACAATCGGGAATCAAGGGATGGCTGAGGCTCCCCTTGTCTGCACACGGGTGTTCCGAGATGGACCGGGACCCAGCCCAGCGAAGTCATCTGCCCAACCTCCAGGCCGGAGCGGCCGTGCATTATCGAACTTGGGCAAGTAGCTCCTTCCAAAGGGGCTCTTTGGTAAGCGCAGGTAAATTATTACTCAGGGGTGAACGTAGAAATAAGTGTATAAACTCTCAGAAGCAGCATCCAATCTTGGTCAACGAGCAAGACTATCGCACATCAGGTTTGCCAATGGCATGACCTCCAGGGGAGCTCACGGTGCCTGCCCGGTCCGCGTGGCCGGCGTGCGGGTGCGGAGCGCCGGCGCCCGACTGCGATGTGCGGTACACGGAGGTGCGTGCACATAAAGTCCTGTTTGCCAAACTCGAGGTAATTTATGTAATTATACACATAATGTATTTTAACCAAATACACAAAGAAGATCTTTATAATGCCACTTAGGGTCTAGATTTAACTTAAACCATTACTTAGTCTATCTCTCTAATAGGATACTAAAAGGAATTTTATGACAACATTATCAGTAGCATTTTGCTGATAATTAGAATAACAATAATAATACTGAGATATTTTTTCAGTAATAATGGTGTTATTAATGAGATTTTTATGAAAGACAGACTTCTTTGGTATAATTATGAAAATTGATCTTTTGCATTTTACTTATTCACTGAAATCAGATAAGTGGCTTAACTACATGTATTATTTCTAATAAATATTCAAAAGAATGCATTTAAACAAGGCTCCTCATTCTATTCTTGCTCATATTCCTTGCATTTAAATAAAAGTGTAATTGCTCTGCTTTTTAAACTGCTAGTTTGGATCAGCTGTCTAACCTGCATAGTGTAGCTGTTTGCTGTTTGCATTTTTAATAGCTTTATTACCATTTGGTGAAGCCTTAATTTCTGGCTTCCTTGAAGAGTCCTGCCTGTAAGTCAGCACTACAATTTAACCAGCAATAACCTGTCAAGATGAGATAAAGGCCCACAGCAGAGGAGACGCAGTATTTTTGTGGGGCTCTGTCATTGTTAAAGGCAAGATCCCAGTGTGTCAAAATGTAACCTCTGAAAGTTTTCCAAACTTTGCGGCATAATTTTACAGTTCACGTTTTTAATCGATGGCTCCAGAATGCATTATCTCGTTCACCAGGGAAAGCAGATTAGAATCCGTGCCTTGTTATCTCGACTAAATGGGCTCAAGGACACGGGCAGGAATACACACTGAGGTGCGAGCACTCACGGGGTGCCCACGCTGGTCGGGGCAGGACGTCTTTGGGTTTTCAGCGATAGTCATGTGTCTAGTTTCTAAGAATCTGAGACAATACCTGTGTGAATACAGGCTTTGCTTTTAAAATTGTGTCAGATGTGCACAAGTGGAGAGAATAGGGTAAAGTGACCCCCATAAACCCATCACTGATCTGGGCAGTTGGCAATTCACAGACCTGGTTCTGCCCCTTAAATCCTCACTTCCCACCCCAGCAAACCCCGCATGCCATATGTTCTCATGTGTAAATATTTATGTGGGGATCTTTAAAAAGAACAAAGCAGCAACTGGGGCTCCTGGGGGGCTCAGCTGGTTGAGCATCCGACTCTTGATTTTGGCTCAGGTCATGATCTCAGGATTGTGAGATCGAGCCCCAGGTCAGGCTCTGTGCTGTGTGTGGAGCCTGCTTGTGTTTCTCTCCCTCTGTCCACACCCCGCCCCCGCAAGATTTCTCTCTCTCTCACTCTGTCTCAAAAATATAAGAAAATAAAATTAAAAATTAAAAAAAACCCAAAGGATCATTTTTTAAAAATCGCGATTGCATACATTGTTACACCTAAAACATCAACAATAATTCCTGAATGTCATAAAATACCTGGTCAGTGTTTCAATTCTCCATCCGGTCGTCTCCTTTAGTGCCATGTATCTGACTTACGTACGTCACAAATAAATACATTTCTTCAGTTTTTTAAGAGTCACCTGAGCCAGGATCAAACTCAGGCTCCTGCACTGTGATTGGTCGAAACGCTTCCTGAGTCGTTTGCGATGGATTCAGGTCACTGCTGCTTCTCCTTCCTTTTAATCCTGTTTGTTGAAGGGGACAGTCCTGGGTCTGTCGTGCTCCCCATCTGGGGGAGCTCCCCCATTGCATCCCGCTGGTTTAGTGTGACACGCCCCTCTGTATCCCCGTAAACTGTAACTCCGTCTGGGGTTTCGGTCAGATTCCCGCCTGGCGGTGAGGGCGAGGCCACTTCCAGGGGCGGGTCTGTCAGGAGGTGGCGAATGCGTGGCGGAGCCTCCCTCTTTGTGATGTTCGGGTCTGTTGTTGCTCAGCGGCGAGACACATTCATACACTAGGGTTGGAACACGGTCCTGTTCTAATTCTGTCGCTTCTTCTCCACTTATTAATAAGCCGGAGCCCTTCTATGAAAAGAAAGTGTTCCTTGTATTGTATCTGGCTCCCAGCTGTGTGCCTTATATTGGGAAGGCGGGATAAATATTTGATTTCCCCACTTTGCTTGCTAGTTTTCAAAATAATAAATTATTCATTAGCATCCTCCAGTGGTACCCACTAAAACTTTTTAAAATTTTTATTGGGAATGTATGGACTTACGCATATGTGTTGTGTTTCAATCTACTGTAGTTATTACACTGGATGATCGAACCGTCCGTCTTGGGTCAGTAGAAGTCTCCGTCGGTTGTTAGCTCCCAGGTCAGCGGCTTCTCCAAGGAGCTCCGGCTCTCCTCACGGAGAAATGGTGTTTGGAGAGCATGGTGATGGTGCTCGTAGTCATGTGCATACATGTATGCGAATACATAGGCCTAGCTCGCTGTATCTGCTTCCTCCGGTATTTACCAGGTAAATCTTTCGTGTAAAACAGTCACAAGGCAACTCCCCAAAATCATTGCTGAATCCACCACCCTGAGCAGGTTGGAGGCAGTCCCTCTGGTGATGGAGAGGAGCCTGGGCGGGGGGACAGCCTCAGAGGGGAGAACTGCGACCAGCTGTGGCAGAGGCCCGCCTGGCCTTTTTGGGATGACAAGGAGCCCAGCAGCCTTTTTTTTTTTTTTTTTAATTTTTTTTAATGGAATGCTTCACAAAGTTGTGTGGGATCCTGGGGCAGGGGCCGTGCTAACCTCCTCTGAATCTTCCAATTCTGGTACACGCACTGCCGACGTGACCACAACAGCATCTTAGCTCAGTACCAGTCTGTGAAACGGGGTATGAGAGCCCCGCCCTGGGAGTCAAATCGGACAGAGGTGCAGGCAATCTCCATGGCCAGGGACACCCCTGACTGCTGGGTCATTGCGACAGTCGTGGCAGCGGGCCCCTCGTTTGTGTTGTGCCCCTATACATAGGCCTATATATAGGGAGGGCACCAGGGGACCACTCTGTCCCCTCAGTCCTGCTAGAGACGAGAAGCCCCGAGGAGGGAGGACGGCAGCTGTCATCAGCCGTGACAGGGCCACGGACAGGACATTAGTAAGGAGGGCCTTCGGGCCTGTTGGCTCGGGACTGGTGTTGTGGGGACCGCTCCTCATATGTCTGTGCCCCGATGCGGGGAGGGGAGCTCTGACCAGGGCCCCGGCTGGCCCAGCAGAACTGGACGTTCTCGGGTGACCCAAGGTCACTGGCGGCAAAAGGAGGACACCGACTCCTGCGGACCTGGGGGCCTCCTGAGGGGCGCGCTTGCTGGGGCAGCTGATGAGGGGCGAGAGGGGGTGAAGCAGATCCAGAGCAGGTGATGCAGAAAACAGGGTCAGCAGTAGGACAGGGATGTTCGTGTCCCCCACCTTGGCTGAGGACCCAACAAAGTGGGGGGAATAAGTGTCCCAGTCACACCGTCAGAGCCTCCAAGCCTGTCGTCGTCAGCCGCACGCACCCATTCTGACTTGAGCTGCTGAACTGACTGCACACAGTCCATTTATAGTGGGTGGGTCCAAGGGGGTCAGTGAGGACACTTTCCCCCCAGCTCTGAGGCTGCCCCCAACGTCCCGGCAGCTGCGCTGGGCCAGGGTCCTGCAGCCAGCCCCTCTCGGGTGGCCAGCCATGTCCAGGGTCATCGAGCACTGTGGGTGCAGACATGAGGCCACATGTCTGTCAAGCCCTGGGCTTTGAAGGCTCTTCCACCCAGATTGTCTCACTTGACGCATCCGTGACCTCAAGGAGGTGGCCGTGGCCACAGGGTTGAGACATGATGAGGCCAGAACCACCGTTTCCATTTTACAGACAAGAAAGACTAAATGCAAAGCAACAGAGTTCACTGCAGGGCAAATCCGTGACACAGGGAAAGTTCTAGAAAAGAAGCATGCAGAATCCCAAGGCCATCTCAGCTCACCATATCACAATGTGTTCGGCTGAGTCGGCCACAGAGAAGCTCGTTAGTATGTGCACATTACTCCTCCTTCCCTTCCAGGGATGTAGTTCGTCCTTGTCCTCAACATTCTTCTTCCTCTAGTCCCTTCTGGATCCAGCTGACATTCGTCATGGATATTAATTAATAAACAGTCTCTGAGAGGATAAAATGACAGAGACAAGCACACTATTCCAGAAGCACCTCTGGAAACAGAGATGTGTCACATGGACTCTTTCTTCTGAAGCCAGGTGTTGGCAAGACTAGCCGTTTGTGGATGGTTCCTGTGTGTTGTTCTAAATTATTATGCTGCACAAAAGAACATGGGCTTTTTCACAGTCTCTAAAGAACCAATCTTCAAGGTCCAGCTACGGTGCCGCTGAAGAGACAGTGACCCCGGAGCTAGATGCCAAATCCCAGGGTTTCTTCTGCTTCTAGGAACTTGGGCAAATCACATAACCTCATATGCCTCCCTCTGGACTGCGGCCCTGATGGCAACTCGGACAGCAGGAGCCACAGGACTGGGTGAGACGGTGTTTGCAGAACGGCCGGACCGTGCCGGGCTCACACTGAGTGCACGAGAACTGTTAGCTATCATCATGATGGGGGGACAGCTCACGGCATTTCAACAGTGCATAATGGGCTCCCGAATGGTAACCTGACTGGTTTCCCGTTGAACAGAGAAACTAGACAGCATCCCCAAGGACAACATTTTCCTCAAGCATGAGGGAGGTTCCTGACTTTATTATGGGCCCTGATTTTTCCGTACTTCCTCTCTGAAGGTGGAATTAACGCGAACACAGGGTAATTCCAGGGCGTGTGAGGGGGTGGGTGCGGATGGAGCCGGGGCCCTAGGATGCATGGCGCTGCATCCTGAAAGGGAAGACTCGTGTGGGAAGGAGAGGCTTGTGATGATATCATATTCTTATTCGTTTTTGAATCACATGGTGGTGGAAAAAAGCATTAGCAAGTTTTTTATGCACTACACATGGTGCATTGGTGAGAAACAAGCCTGAAGGTTGACCAGGACTTCTCGGAGGACTTCCTCCTGGGGTGACCGGGGCAGTTTCAGGGGAACCAGACCTGGATCGCTATAAACTCGAGACAATGAACTTGACAGACTGCCAGATTTCTGTTTTCAGCCAGTTTAGGGTTACTATAATCTCATTATTATGCTTGAAAGACGACAAGTAACAGAATCTGAGGGAGCCGTTCTGACTCTCCCAGCGCACCTTCTCCTGGATGCCTATTTCCCCTGATTACCTGCCCGATGAGGCTGTTTCCAACCGCTTCTCCTGCAGAAACAATTACCGGGTCAGCCCACGAGCTGCCCACTGCCGTCAGCAGTTTTAATGGGTCAAGCATTACATTAACCCTTTGGCCCCGTCCCTCTGAGAATATCACGCTTACTACTTTCAATCATTGTCACATAGGTGACAGGCAGACTCTAGTAAGCAAGCTTCCTGGCTCTCTCCCTCAGGGTCTAGCCTTTTTGGGATGGTTCTGTGTGTTTTTCACCAAACCCAGAGGCTGGCCTCACGAGGAGTTCTGCTTTGCTTGCTCTCATAATCTGGAACCAAACACTTGTGGGTATTTCACCCTCTGCAAAGACAATAGAGTTAAGTTCGACAAAGGCTGGATGAATTATTAATTGCACTTTATGGAAAAACACATCTATTAGGAATGTGACTCATCAAGCAGAAAGGTTTCCTGAGATGCGTGGTTTTCGTGATTTGGCTTACAGCTCTGTCATACCCGGTCTTGCCAAAAGTCCGACTCCGTAAACCAGATGCTGTCAGACTCCGCAGATGGAACGTCAAGGGCTTGGAAAGAATGGCCAAAACTTTCTTCACGGTCTGGGGTGTGAGCAAACTTCCCAGAAACACAGAGTGAACTTGACACCCACAAACACCTAACCCCTGACTTTCACTTCTTTACATTTTGGAGGAGTTCCTGTGTGTGTTTCTTTGTATTGTAAGCTTAATGAAACACTGGAAAGTGCATGGCTTAACAAACTCCATCAGCAACACCACCAACTTCCTGAGCAAACTTGGCTTTCATTTTTGCCGTATTTGAAGTTAGGACCATGTCCAAAAAGAAGCCCTTAGGATACTTCCATTGGAAGCACCATGGCGGCTGAAAGACATGCAGCAGGGCAACGGTCTGAGCTCTCGGATGCTGCGATTGACCTTGGACTTCATCCAGATTGCTTTCACTTTATCCCAAAGCTGAAAGGAGGTTGCACAAAGGGTATGAGTGAGGGAATGATGCTGGCAGGCAGACATTGCTCTGTTGCCCTCCCCGTGTCCTCCAACACTTGACCACGTTCAGGGGTCTTAGCAGCCGAGGGGGGGTAAGATGCCCTTTAACTCTGGGGAGCCCAAAACCAGAGGTTTGCAGCCTCTCAGACACCCAGCCAGGATGCCTTGTGCTGCCCAGTGAGTTCAGAACTCTGTCCTTCACCTGGAAGTTAGGCAAGGGGGAGACTTTCAAATCCTTGCTTCACACAAGGGTATCCCCTCTGTACCTGCACCGAAGGTCTGGGAGCTCTTCACTTGTGCCCGTGCAGGATGTCCTGGGGACAACTGAGACCACGGCCCACCCAGGGGGCACAGTGGTGGTGACAGAGGTACATTAGCATGATGAACCAATGATCTTGATATCTCTGGATCAGTCCTAAAGACCCACACAAACCCCCAATCAGTAGCTAGCTATCAGTAATCTTGAGGAGGTTGGCACAAAGTAATTCTGTTGTGAATAACTTATCACTGGTGTCGTGGGCTGAATTGTGCTCCCTCGCCCCAGGGTCATATGTTGAAGCCTAAACTCCCAAAGTGATGCGGGTATTTGGGCAGTAATTCGGGTTAGATGAGGTCATGAGGATGGGGCCCTCATAATGGGATTAGTGTCCTTATAAGAAAAGAGACCAGAGAGCTTGCCCTTTGTCTGCCTGTCTCTCTCTCCTTCTCTCTTTTTCTCCTTCTCCACCATATGAGGACACAGTTGTTTGCAAACAAGGAAGTGGGCTCGCACCAGGGCCCGAGTGGACCAAAACCTTGGTCCTGGACTTCCCAGACTCTGGGACTGTAATAAATAAATTCCTGTTGTTTAAGCCACCCAATAGATGGTATTTTGTTATGGCAACTACTAGCTGGTCCAAGGGGGCTAGAATCAACGTTTCTATATACAAGACATAGCTATGTTTACATATTGACATGGAAAGACAAAAAAACGTAAGACAAAAAAGACCAAAAAAATGTATTCTGTTTTGGGACAATTTAGCTATTTTTTGTATAGACCCGTTTCCACATGAGATGACAGAAAGTCCTACAAGTTGTTATTGTAGCATATTTTCTGCAGTGGCATATTAACATGAAGTATGAGAAGTGGGAGAGTTTATGCCAAAATGAGGTTATTAATAAGAACAATGTTCCACAGCTGCATGGTGCTTTTCATCCAGGAAGAGGTTTACAAAACCAAACCTGCAGGAAACAAATATTCATGACTACCACCTGCACTTGAAAGATGAACAAGAAATCAGCCACAGAGATATTAAACAGAAGAAGAAGCTTTTGCAAGGTCACATCAAGGTCACGGAAGAGCTGGGAATAAGACTCAAGTGACTGCCTCCCTGTCACAGACACCGCCTTGTCCACCCACCTTCTGAGAGCTGGCTCGATGGCACTTAAGGAACAAAGGTGAAGTCCTTCAGCTCCAGCATTTTGCTCCAAGTGCTGCTGGTTCTAAAATTCCTCAGAACCATTTCCACACATTGTTCTCTCCTTTGGGTCACATCCACACTCCCTCACAAGTAGAGAAGGCAGAAATAGGGATGGAGAACGCTGGGTGCCAAGCACGGGGCATTGATTCGCCTTGACGACGCCCCCAGTGGGGGTGGCCTTAGCACCCCCATTTACAGAGCGTAGCAGCCAGGTCTAAGCAGTTGAAATAATCCGCCCAGCATTTCATGCTCAGGATCCTCTTTTTGATCAAAGTGACCAGCAAACAACAAATTTTAAAGCAAATGAAATAGATTCCACCATGACACTTGAGTGGTAAGTCCAGTTATGCTGCCAAGAGTGAAAATTTGAACTTCTTGGGTTCAATCATGTCTCCCAAAAAGACAGGTAGAAGTCCTAAACCACAGTAGCTCAGAATGCAGCCTGATTTGGAAGGGGGGGGTCACTGCAGACGTAATTAATTAAGATAAGGTTATACTGGAGTAGGATGGGCACTAATCCAATGTAGCTGGTGTCTTTATCAGAAAAGGAGACACATAGGAACAGATGGAAGCACAGCATCCACAGGCCAAGGAAGGAAGGCCAAGGAAGGCCAGGGACTGGGAGAACGGGGAGAGGCGGGAAGGATCCTCCCCTGGAGCTTCTGGACAGAGCACAGCCCTGCTGACACGGTGGTCTTGCACACTGGCCTCTAGGACCCTGAAAGAATAAACCTCTGTGTTTTCAGCCACCCAGTTTGGTGCTTTGTTTTAGTAGCCCTAGGAAACTAATACACTGGGGTTCAGTGATTTGGGTTATAAAGTTCTGGGATTAATATTAGTATAGCTTCATACGGATGAGAGACATGATATTCAAAAGAACACCCGTGTGCATCGCGGGGAATGTGGGATATGTAAGTCTTCAAGAGCGGAGTGAAAACCAGAAAGCCGTCTTTTCACCTGACCTCAGATCTTCAGCATCACATGGCTGGGGGAGAGTGGGCTGGAGGGCTGCTCTCGGGGCCTGCTGATGCAGAAGCCAGCATGCCAGAGCTGTCTCCCCTTGCATGAGGTTTACACACCCTGGAACCAGTCAGGCTAACCCGACATGGCGAATCTGGCAGAATCTGCCCCCTGAGGGCCGGCGCTCCTTCACCCCATACTCCCTGGGTCTTCTAGACACGCGGCGTGTTGGACCCAGATAGATCCAGGGTCCCGGCTGGATGAGAACGCCTGCCTGATGCCCTCAGCCACCTGGGGTGCTCCTAACCACTGCCCCACCTCCTCCCAACTTATTTGAACATTATTTTAAATATCTTGTTATTTTCTGATTATGAAAGCCACACAAATTTACCAGAAATATGCATTTATAGAATGCAGAATGTGCATGTTCCTGCATGCCTTCTCCCAGAGATAACTATAATTAAGAGTTGAGTGAAATGCTCTAGGTAACTGCTGACATATTTGCAGTTGTACGTTAAGTGATAAAATCAGCAAGAGGGGAAAATGGAATCCAGAGGGTGGCAGGATTTGGGGGAACTGTGCTGTTAAAATCCCTCACTTTCCTGTACCCTGCCCACAATGTTTAGACTCCTGATGGATGGGATCCTGGGGGTGTTTCAGCCAGGCTCAGCATCTACCCCGAGTTTCTGTCTCTTTGATGTGCTGGGTTGGAACTATGAAGAAAAAAATACAAACCCCTTAATCTTAACCTCATCTGACTCTGTGGGCAAGAGCCTTATTCCCACACCTCGGTGCCCCATCCTGGCTTCTTGGGCACACAACCCTTTAGAAGTCCCACGTGCCCAGTCTCCAAAAGCTCCTTCCAAAGCCAATACTCAAGAAGGGCCCCCAAGTCTGGAAGCCACTCACTCTTCCTCCAGGATTTCTCCTTCCAGTCTTTTCCTGTGGAGACCATACACATTCGGGGATGAATCAGTGATGCATTTATTGATTATTTATTGATTCTACAAACATTTATTAAGGACTCAATATGTGCAGAGTCATGCTAGGAGCACAGACTAAGCAGACAGAACTCACTGGTTCCCTCTGCGACATCCTCGTGGGTTTCAGCTCTAATGGCAAACAAGTTCTCTCTTCCAGGGGTCACACTCAGAAGTCTCTGCCTCTCTGCCTGTGGCTAAGCAAGGGGCCCATCATGGAATGAGCCCCTGGGGGTGGTCCTGGAGGTCAGGCAGAGAAGAGAGAAGCTGCAGAAGCATGGAGCCTGGGACGAAGGATCAACGGGGACTGGCATGAACTGAACGTCTGTGTCCCCCCAAATTCACATGTTGAAACCCTAACCCCCAATGTGAAGGTAGTGGGAGTGGGGCTGGTGATTAGGTTGAGACAAATTCAAGAACGTGAGGCCCCATGATGGAAGCAGTGCCCTCATAAGAAGAAGAGACCAGAGAACCCCCCCCACACACACACACCCGCTCTCACACCAAGAAAGGCCCTGTGAGGACACAGCAAGGAGGGAGTCTACAAGCCGGGAAGAAAGCCCTCACCAAGAACCAAACTTGCCAGTTCGTGGACTTTGGCAATATTTGGAGATGAGGAAATCTCTCACGCACCTGTCAACTCACATATGCACAATTAAGGGTTGCTGTCGTGAAGGGGATCTAGGCCCTCCTGAAGGATTCAGATCTTTTGCTTTTTTTGAGAAATGAGTGAGGGAGAAGAGCGGATGACGAATGCACTTTTGATTGTTTGCCAGGGAACAGAATTCAGTCTCTTACACGTTTTTACTTTTGGTCTTATGCCATTCATTCTGACCAACAGAATGCAAAAGCACTGTCAGAAACCTCAACAAGAGCCTGAGCCCTTGGGAGACACTGCCAATCCGTCTCCGTGATGCTGGCTATAGCCACAGCCTGTTTCCAATATGTCTTGAGACCAATGGCTGCCACTGTCATGGAAAATACAATAAGGCTGGGGCGCCTGGGTGGCTCAGTCATTAAGCCTCTGCCTCCGGCTCAGGTCATGGTCCCAGGGTCCTAGGATCGAGCCCCGCATCGGGCTCCCTGCTCCGCGGGAAGCCTGCTTCTCCCTCTCCCACTCCCCCTGCTTGTGTTCCCTCTCTCGCTGTGTCTCTGTCAAATAAATAAATAAAATCTTTAAGAAAAAAAAGAAAAGAAAATACAATAAGGCAGTTGGCTGAGGTGTCTCCACTCTAAACAGAGTCCAGACATGCACAAAGTTCCCTGGCTTCTACATTCTCATGCAGAGGTGGGTTCTTTCAAATGCTTTCAAGGCACTGGGTACCTGACTTAGGACTTATGAAAGCTCAAGAGTCCACTTTTTAGAAATTTCAATGGTGCCATTAGAAAACACTCCTCTGAAAGAGAAAGTACCCAGACATAGACTTGCAGCCCCTGGGGATCACTGGCCCTGGGAAAGACCATGAAAAGGACCCTAGAAACTTACTTTTCAGAATTGTTATTCTGTGCACAAATATTACAACTAGGTTGATTAAAGAAATGTTAGCAATTACCTTTGTTAGATAAGTGGATGCTTTTTATAAGAAAATTTAGCCCACAAAAATTCAAACTTTCAATGTCTGAAGGCATGCTAGAGGTTGTAAGAGAGAGAAAACCCATCCTAAGCCTGCCTAAATTAAAAAAAAAAAATTAATTGGCTCACCCAAAATGAACGTTTCAGGGATAGGACTGGCATGAGCATTTCAAGAATCAAACAATATAATTAGGAGTTGAATTCTTTTTGCTCTGACTTCTGCTAGGTTGGCTTCAGTCTTAATCTTCCTACGCCAACAAGATGGAGTCACTGGTTCCATCTGTGACATCCTCGTGGGTTTCAGCTCTAATGGCAAACAAGTTCTCTCTTCCAGGGGTCACACTCAGAAGTCTCTGCCTCTCTGCCTGTGGCTGAGCAAGGGGCCCATCATGGAATGAGCCCCTAGGGGTGGAAACTGCATTGCTCTCTCTGGTGGGGACTGGGCCTAGAGGTGGGAATAGGATCATGCCTTGGGACCACGTGGACTGAGAACAGGTGATTTCACAGAGCTTTCACTGCCAAAGGTATAGTTACCAGAGGAGGGTTATGAGGCTGCAGAACAAAAAGAGAGCTCCACTACACTTTCCAAACAGATAAATTATGGGGTTACTATTCACACTACAGAGGAGCCTTCACTTAACAAAAGGGTACTTTACAGAAGGATTCACTAAAGGTTTCCTTTGAGCCGTTGTCTCCAAAGGCAGCTAATCCCTTGTTTAGTGATCATTAATGCTTCAGTAGAAAAGCTGAGGGAAGAAAACCTTACAGCTAAAATGTAAGAGCCACTGTCAATTGAGAATCAATCAAGAAAGAAATAAAACAAATTTGAAATGGTAGGTTAGTCAACTGGAAAATGGGATTTAATTTACATAAAACTCACAAACATGTCTATGCAGGAAGCAAGATCACGTCTATTGAGGAAAAACTGCACATATTTAGGAATACAATTAGTGATGATCCTAATTCTCCTAAGGAAGCAAAATTATTCTGTAAGGTCTAGATGCCCGTAACATAAGGCAGGCAGTTGGAGAGTTTCCCACATCATACCAGTCCTTAACCTTGAGCAAATCAGCCAAGTAATTGACCACTTATAGAATGGGCTGCCTCATTGTTTGGGTCACCTATTAATGTTAGAGACTGTCTGGGGTAACTGAGAAGCCCAAGATAGTTCTTGGGATTGGTTCTTGTATTGACTGTCATGATCTAAATTAAGAATGCAAGTGAGATTTGCATTTCTGAAAGTTCTCATTAGTTATTGGCCACTGAATGCATATTGAGAATGAATGCATTGAAATTTCTCATTAACATTAATAAGTCACAGAGGTCAATGTTCATTTGTTTTGTGACATTTTAGTTCCATTGTAATGGAAACCAGTATCATGTTACTTTATTATTTTATTTATTTTTACCATTTTTGTTTATATTTAGTTACTACATTCTTTGGAAATTCAGGTTAATGGTTCATCTTCATCAACTGTGACTTTTATTATTACATAATGCCTGCTTTTGTCTGGTTTAGAGCCATTAGTCCTAAATTCTTCATTATGTATTATTAATATTGCCACTTCTTTCTTTCTGTTTGCATGTATTTATATTGTTTGCATGTTCCTTATTGTCAACTTTTCTTTACCACTTTGCTAGAAGGATTTTTTGGAAACAACATATAGCTGGGTTAAAAAAAAACCCAGTCTAACAACCTCTGATTTTAAGAGAGCAATTTATCTCATTCACATTTAGTGTAAAACAGATATTTATTCTTTTATCTTATGTCATGATCATTATTGGTTAAGCTTTACTTTCTTTTCCTTTTCTTTATTTTGGATGGTTTGATTTAGTTGACATTCATTCCCATTTTTCCTTCTGTTAATTTGGCATTTCTGCACTTTTCATTCAGCTAATGACCATGCATCCATTCCTCACTCTCATAATTCATACACACTTTCAACTGTTGGATGACAACCAGAAACCAAAGTACTTGATTCCCTCACTTTCCCCTTTTCACAAAGCAGATGAGATAAAATAGTTGTACTCTAATCTGTTCCCTCCCATAACTCTTCATTTTTGCTAAGATAGTTTAGCATTTTAGTGCAAGAATGTTATTTTCCTTGGAGCATGCCTTTTCTCTCTTAACACAATTGTGCACCCTTTATTACACGTGTTTAACCTTTATTATTATTATTTATTATTGGAGCCGACTCCAAGGGGTACAAAGTTCATTGCTACCAGTATTTCTTTTATTTACCTTCTCCTTTCCTGAAGTTGGCAACCAGTGGAAGGTTGACACTCAAGTTTGTTTTAAAATGCATTCACATGGATCTTTCCAAAGCCCTCATTTGCATTATCCCATTATCATCGTCATGACTTGGTGAATTAGGGAAGTAGATATTATTATCCTTTTACTAGTGAGAAAAATGATACACAATCGTGTCTTAATGCTATATGCCCCACCCAACTTTCCTAACGCTCTGCCTCCCTAAGATGCCAAAAGGAGTTTCTTGTTTGCCAAAAGTAGTCTCTGGAGTATTCATATATCAAGGATAAATGCCAGGAAATCAACAAAAGCTTTTTAAGAAAAAGAGGCCACTGCCCCAGTAGGATAATTGAAATGCAGCAATTGAGGTTAGTGAAACTTATATAAAAGAGACCAAATAGAATATTAATTTTCTTCAAAATCCCTTATCTCTTCGTATTACAGTTTTTATTGTCTCCTTAGAGCAGAGATGTTTTACCTGGACTTGGTGTATCTTTGCATTGGTAATTGCCAGAGAGTGGATACAGCAGGACGGGGCGGGCAGGGTGGAGTGGGGGAGGAGTGTGGTCAGATGGTGAAGAGGTTTGTTGGGGTTCCTTTCCCTTGGTCCTTCATTTGGCCCCAGAATGTAGCCATGTGCCGTGATTTCATCCATCTGTCTGTCGTTTCACCCAGTAGACATTCCTGGGCCGGGCTGGGAGTTGAAATTCTGGGATGCATGAGCCCATCCCTGACACTGAGAAGCTCACAGCCTGTTAGGGAAGACAGACAAAAAAAATGAAAATCACTAAACAATGCAGTATGTGCTCCTTCCAACGGGAGCTGCTATTTGCAGGCTCTGTCTCCCAAGACAGGCTCATGTCCTTTCAGCCTCCTGAGACACAGACAAGGCCCCTTCCCCCGACATCAGTGTCAGGCAGGGCCTGAGCTCAGCTCCGCTGTCCTGCTCTGGAGCCCAGCCTCAGCAGCTGAAGTCTTGATGCCTCAGGATCTTTGTCTAGGCCTGTTTTGCATACCAGCCTAATAGAAAGGTTCTTGAACAGAGCATGCAAATTCAGGTCAAAGAGTAATAGAGGAGAAGTATGTTAGGCTTAATCCCCACCGTCATCCTGGGAGGTGAGGAGAATACAGGCACTGTGCTGGTCACATGTCCCCACATCCCCACATCACGTTCTCCCGTGAAAGCTGCACATCTTGGAGAGGCTCTCCTAAAAGAACTCACCTGCCCTGATGTGCCCCCACTCCTTCAATCACTTACAGCCCACCCTGGGATTTGGGGGGTTTTGTCCTTACTCACACATGCAGCGGTCAAAACACTAAAATCCCACTTGTTCTTTGTCTGTTGCTGTTGCCATTCCCTCATTGTCAAAGGTACGGTGTCGAGCATTATAAAAACACCGCCTCGCAATGAACAGCATGTGCATCCTGACATCCCTGTATCTGCTGATTCATTGGGCAGTCTTGCTGACACTTTCCACAGCAAGCCCTGCAACCCCACTGGGAAATGTTCACTGAAGACCGTGTGCTCAGAGCCGTGTCTGCTCGCAGCGACGTTTCCAGGTGGCTTGCTCTTCCTTTCCAAGAACAAAACCCGACACGTGCATCTTCCTCAGACCAACCAGGAGAATAAATGCCGGGTCTCATTTATTCAGCCTCTTTAAAAGACAAACCCATCGGGTTTCTCCTCAGCAATGAGTCCCCAGAGGTGGGTTACAATTTGCCAGCATGTTCTAGGATTGCTCCCTACCCATTTCTATTTTTAAAAAAATTTCATTTCTTGGATTGCCAGAGATCCAGGTAATCGGAGTGAACATTTCAAAACTCAGTAATGGCAACTTCTTAAGAAACGAGAGAGCTGACACTTTCGGTCGCTCTGAAAAATCAAAGTGGTTTCTACCCATCATAACTTCATTTGTCTCTGCACAAAACAATCTCCTTATTTTTGAAACATCCAATTTGAAGGTGATTTGGCGTTATGAGATATGCAAGCATCATCCCCCTGTGACTTCAAGGCTGGAAATTTGAGAGTTCACTGCCCAGCACCTGCACACGAGGTGCCTCCTTCCTGCCGAGCTGCTAGAACATTAACTCCTACAGCGGAAATGGTGAGAGGTCGGTGACTTTTCACCTTTAAAAAAGGAGTTTCCATGGTAACAAAACCACGATGGATGATTCCCAGTTAAAAACAAAGCAAAAACAAAACAAGCCTCAAGTCCAGGCAGTCCTGGGACTTGGGCCACGAAGATTCACTCCACCGCCAAACACCTTTACACCGAACGTGGCAGTCTGCACGCTGAACAACGGGGAACCTGCGAGCTGGCAGGACCTGCGTGCCTGCCATTCTGCCTTGCCGAAAACCCTTGAAATTAAAATTTTAGCTCAATTCCTTCATCTTTCCACTCTGTGGTAGGCAACTTCCAAATGAAGTAGGAAGGGCAGAGTCCCTGGCTGATGGTGGATGGGGAAGCAATCTTGGTAGCCCGCGGACCCTGAAAACAGCCCGGTTTGGTAGGAAAATACGCTGTTGAATCAGAAACTCCCGTCCTTTGGGGGGTTGCTTTTGTTTGTGCTGTTTAATTATACGGGTAGGGCCAAGCGAAGGACACAATTTATAGATTCCTGTTTCTCGCCGAGGAGGGAGAAAGTGATCTATTTGCAGGAGTTATATATTTTTTTCAGGCACTTTACGGAGACACCCCAACCCCCTTGGCTGCTGACTGTAAATAAGAAAACTATTACCCAGCTGGGGTAACAATGGGCTCCCACAGTGCCTTTCTGCTCAGCCCGCAGCTGCAGGGAAAGTGGAAACTCAGCAGCAGGGTAACATTCTTTCCTTGCAGCCTGTTTCTATGGGCAAGGAGCCCTCCCACTGATCCCATGTATTTTCTATGCAAAACTGCAGAAGAAGTGACATTTTAAAAGTTTTGACCTTTGTTTTTTTTTTTTTGCATGAACCGAGGCATACATTTTTTAAACCTTCTGACGGGGTGTCTGTTAGAAACAGTAATAGCTATTACTATAATAATAAAATGTTTCAAAATTTGAAAATTCTATATTGAATATAATGCACAGATAACCTTTGTCTGGAAAATGATAGTGATGTGGGGCTTGGAACCACTTCTTATTGTTCCAGGAAAACAGATTATGACAGATTTCAGGCATATTTAGGAAACAATTTCACTGGACGTGATGTTTTCATTTGCTAATTTAAGATTTTCATGATTTTTTTTTCCCCCAAAAAAGGATTTGGAAGAGTTTTGCATTTATACTCCGAGGTGTTTCCACTTAATATTAATAGTCATGGTATTTGTTCAGCAAACTATTCTTTGCATAACAAAAATATTATAAAAAATTCGGTTTTGTACATCAATACATTCAGGGTTTTTTTTTTCCTTTGAGAAAAGTTTAATTCTTATTTGAACCTAAAACTTCTCTATTAAGAAAAAAAAGAGGAACACAAAATAACTGAGAGACCAAATGTCAAAGAGAACTTTCTTTAAAAGACCTTCCAATTAGTAAGGGACATGAATGGGGGAAAAGCTCAGCTACAAAGATATAAAGAAGGAAAATTAGGGCAAATGAGATGTTGAATTATTTGCAACAAAAGGTGGGTGAACAGAGATGGAGGAGGAAATCCCACATTCTCCAGTTGAAGGATTATGTTGCTTTCGGTTCTTGGTGTAGCCCTCGCCTCTCGGCTCCGCAAGCCGTCGCACTGGACCCTCTTCCCTAATCTGTCCTTCAGCAGCACTTTCATTTTTAAGGCTAGAAGATTTTCAGGGCTAAACGGGAGTTGGTCTTTACTAAGATGTTTGGAAATAAGTGCTGGCTCCCCCACCCCGGTTCCTCTGTAGCAGTGACCACAACCCCAGGAAGAGGGGCCGCTTTCTGACGGGGTCGAAGCTCCAGGAAGCCGCTCTGAGTTTGGAGTGTGTGTCCCCCTTTTCCTCTTGCTCCAGGCTGACCTCTTCACTTTAGTCTCTGCCCCTTGAAGCTGGAGACGGCAACAATCATCACCCCCAGACGGTAGGTCCCTGGCTAAGGAGGGAGTCACTGTGAATTGCTAATTCGATTTCTACCGTGAACTTTTAGACAAGAGTGCTGTCTCCAGATCGCAAAGTTGTTAAAATCCTGCAGATAACTAGAGTGGGATTTAATTCAGAAAATTCAGATTGTTTCAATAGCACCAAACTACCTGTCAACTCAGACTCACTCAAGGAAAAGACATCCGTCGAGCTGGGGTACTATGAGCTTATTAAAATTTTGCATCATATATGAGAAAAAAAATCTTTTTATGCTGTTATAAAGAGAAGCACTTTAGAATTGCACTGACATTTTCTTAACCCGTCGGTACTATTTAGAAGTTCAAATACTGGAATTTTAGAGCTAGGAATACTAAAATCGCCTAGTCCAAACCTGAAGAAACTGGAGCTCAGAGAGGTTAAGTGACTGACCCAAGGTCACAGAGCTATAGCAGCAGAAGCTTAGCTAGAGCCAGGCACCTTTTCCCCAGCCCACGCCAGGAGTACCCCTGTCCCCTTGCTCGTCCCTTCTTTTCCTTCCCCACCACCATGCCCCTCCTTATTATTTTGCTAAAACTTAAGCACAGCAGCCACTTGCCAGCTGAGCCTCACCAAAGACCCTCCCCTTACACCCTGTCTGTGTCTCACCAGCTTGGCCCCCTTGGTCTTGGTGACATCGGTGGGGGTACACTCCTGCAGAAAATACCTGTTAGAACAGATCTCCCTGAAAGGCAGGGCGGAGGGCCACTGCAAAGGCTGCCACGAAAGGTTTGGGGCCAGCCTCCTGAAGCCCCGGTCCTGCGGCAAGGAGGGGTCACGTAGCTGGACCCCAGGAACCAACCCCTGAACGTTCTCTCCTCACTGCTTCCCACTGTCTCACTATTAAGACAAATTTGAAGTGTATGATTTTGTGAATCGCAGAGTCTCTCCTGTCAATACAAGGATGAAAAAGGACACCAACGAGGATGCTGAGCCAGTTAGTCTCTCTGTCTTGTTGATAAGGGACGCCTTGTTCCTCCAAACTCGGTGACGTGGCTCACCTGCCCAACGGGGCCGGGGTCCCACGGGTTTGGGCGGCAGAGGTCTGAGCTCACCTGCACCACGGGGGCGGCAGGTGGGATGGCCTGAGTTACTGGTCCAGATGGAAGTTCTGGTCCGGATGGAGAGGACAGAACCAAACGTGGAAGTATGGATAGCGCAGGCAGAATGACCTTTCAGACCAAACCAGGACGCAAGACCATCCCAGTCAGCGTGCTGCCGGGACAATTTCTTTCCACACGAGCAGGGGTGGCCCAGTTAGCCGAGTAATGGACGGGTAGCTGAGGAACAATTAGGGGGTCCTGAGGCCCCAACAAGGAGATTCTCGGGGGGCGGCGGCAGGAGGCCCACACAGGATGGTGTAGGTGTAATGGAACTCACCTTGTACCAAGAAGGAAGTGCCCACCATTTGGAGACTTAAGAATACACAAAAAGTGTGTGGTTTTGACTCACTAAAAAAAATGAGATGCTAAATATTTTATTAGGGAATTATTTCAAAAATTATATGTGACTGGTGAATGATTGAACACACACTGGGAAAAATAAGCTCCGTCTTGGGGTGATTCGATCATCTTTTTTTTTTAAGATTTTATTTATGTATTTGAGAGAGAGAGAGAGAGCTTGGGGGGGAGGGACAGAGGGGGAGGGAGAAGCAGACTCCCCGCTGACATGGGGCTCGATCAGACAGACAGACAGACAGACAGACATGGGGCTCGATCCCAGGACCCTGAGATCAGAACCTAAGCAGAAGGTAGACACTTAACCCACTGAGCCACCCAGGCGCCCCCATTTATCTTTTAAAGCAACATTGTTTTTACTAAACTCTCTCTTTTCTAAATTTGTTCTCTGGGCTGGTTTTTCAGAGCCTAGTGGTAAGCACAGAACTGGCCAAGGTCTGACTGGGCACCATTTCAACCAAAGCAAAACAAGAGCCTCATCTCAGACTGTGGGAGAGTTTAGGAAGCAGGACAGAGGCAGGTCCCGCACCAGGGTCCCTGGCACCTGTCTCATCCAAGCGGCCTTGGGAGCGTTGCTGGACACTGAGTGTGGGGCTTGCCTCCCATGACTTCCAGATTTCTGACACAAGCCAGGGGTTCCAACATCAAAACAAGCCAAGTAAACGCAGAGCAGATGGGGAGCACTGTGCACCCTTTTCTCCTCTCACGGCTGGAAAAATCTCCACCCGATTTTAGGAAAAGTTATGAGGGTTAAAAACAAAGAAATCCCAACAACCAGAGATGTAGTCTGTATTAAAATCCTGATTTTTCTTTTCTGTATGTGTTGTTACTAAGCCCCAGTTTCTTACTTGTAAAATGGACATAGTCATGGTGTTTTCATCCCAGATAGGGACTAACGCACATATGGCCTGAGTAGAACTTAGCACACGATAGCGAATGATGGTGTTTATTATGAAAACTGTACACACGAGAAAACACAGAGTAGAATAGCTGCTTAAGATGAGCCACGGACCCCCGGGGAGACAGTGTTCTCACTGTGGACCGGCTTTCCAGAAGCACCTCCGTCCTCCACCCGACCTGAGAACTGTATTTATAGAACATGCTCAGATACAACCATCTTCTGACTTTCCTAAGGAGAACTCAGCACAGCAGATTTCAGGGCGACGGCGCAGGATGGTATCAAACATGGAGGGTTTTATGCTGGAGAAGCTACGTGCAGCTTTGCTTGTCCTGGTCATCGGTCCTTGCCCTGCTCCCTCCCCCAGTGGACTGCATGACACAAAGGGCTGGCGGTCATGTGCAGGGAGGGTGGTTACAGTTCCTCACGTGCATGCGCCAACATGGGGACACTGAACGCCAACCGCACTCAACAATTTAGCTTGAGGATGACCGTTGCTCGATACAGCGTGAAAAGCTGCCCATCTATAAGTTGTCCTTTAACTGGGTTTCATGTCTCTAGCTCACTTGGCAGAAGAGGGTCCTGGAGGAATATGGACATAGACGCGAACGTGGCTACAAAGTCTGGTGGACGTGCACACACCACTGTGGGTTGAGAAGAGCGAGGAAAGTCTCTGCCTTCTCCCCGGGTGCGTCTCTTCCTGGGCCTCGTTGCCCTTCTTCCCGTGCTCCCCAAAGTCGGGCTGTTGGCTGAAGTCAAGCTTGGTTTTTATTCACGCATCTACTTCCGCGGGGGGCCCTCCTCGGGGTGCTGAGGAGCTAGCCCGGGACCGTGACCTCGCCCGTGTCCCCACCAGCCTGAGGCCGGGGGAACTCACCCCACAGGCCGCCGTGTGCGTGGAGGGGCGGGTCTGGCCGGAGACCACACTGCTGTGCGTCTCAGCCGCCCTGGGGTCCTGGCCTTACGTCGTCCAGACCAGCACAACGCTGCTTTAACACTGGATGTGCAACTGTACTCATCAGAACCACACACGAAATAAGATACTTAAAAAAATCCGGAACGCCTGGCTGGCTCAGTCAGAAGAGCCTGTGACTCTTGATCTCGGGGTCTTGAGTTTGAGTCCCAGGTTGGGTGTGGAGATCACTGACAAAGTAAGTAAGACTTGAAAAGGTCTATCTTGCTATTTAAAAAAAAAAAAATCCACCTAAAGGACAACTGTCCTCTTCGGAACCCCTCCGATCTAGAAAACACAGAAGTATGTCCTACTCCATAACTAACACGTGGAGAGTTCATTCAAAGTTCATCGAGAAAAAAAATCACTTTTAGTTGCCATGTGAAGTGGGAACTGTTTGTATAATCATTTGAAATTAGCCCTCTAAGAAGATCCACTGACTGAAAGAACATTTACTGAGTGTCTCTAAACCTCGGGCTTTCTCTGGCTTGAATATATGTCACCTCTTCCTTTCTGCTCCCCCGTGTAGATCGGAACGTTAAAATGCCCACGCCAGAACCCGTCTGAAAACGGCTCTGCGTTTTCACGTGTCCGAGAACTTGACTTCCCTCGGTAAACAGCGAGAGGTCAGGGCTACATCTGCTCATTTAAATGACCCTGGCTCTATCCTCGTGAATTGACTTACCTTAATAATTAGCTAATCAATGAACAAAGATGTATTGAGCGACCGATTTTAGAGGCTTTGCAGTGAATAAAACAAAGTTCCAGTCTGATCCGTCGTTACCTGTTTACATACTAGTTTCTCGGTGAGCGCTAGCGGTCTGAGTGGAAGCTCATTCTTCTTCCTCCTGTCCATCGGGACCCCACGTTTACAGGGAAAGTTGTACCAGCAAAGCAGTTTAATTCTATTATCCCAAATGTATAAGGCATTAACTTAAAAGTAGGTGCCACCTCGAATAGTATTTACCCAAGTCATTAGTTGACTCCATATAACTTTTCCGGTTTGCCGAAGTCACAGCGTTTCGTGGGCCCGGGAATCGGGAAGCCTGCCCGCGGCCCCAGGAAGCTCCCTGCACCCGTGAGGCCGCGGCTCCTCCAGGAGCCCAGCGACTGGGCAGTGCCCGAGAAATGCCCACCTTGCTCATCGAGCTGCTTGCAGAGGAGGCAGGTGAGAAGGCAGTGAGGAGGCTGGTGGGCGGCATCGGTCCCGCCGTGAGACCAGGGGCCGAGGCCAACCAGGAGAAGGGCCCGGAGCAGGGAAACCCAGGCAGAGAGGCGGGGGTGCCCCGAGAAAGACAGGGCCCGTGCGGGGGGCTTCCAGGCACGGCCCAGCCTCCGCGCAGGCCCCCGGCGGTGGGAGTGGCCGTCCCCCCTCGCGCCCCCAGCGGGAACCCCCCCGGCCCCGGCTGCAGTAATGTGGGCAAGTCTCTGTGGATCACAGTGGCAAGCTCCTGCCGGGATGAGCCCATGCAGCCTTGGGAAGCACTGTGCTGTTCCTCGTCTTCATCTTCGGGCATCTCTTCAGCCTCTCTGCCATTCTGTGCAGCGACTCTGTGCCTGAGAGCACGGGGGGTGGCCGCGAGGCGGGCGGGGGGGCGTCCCCCGCGGGCCAGCAGGTGCAACTCAGTACCTGCTCCGGCCGCTGTGTTTCTGCTGTCGCTTCCCCACCAGGCCCCAAGCTCCAGTCATGATCCCCTCCCTGACCCACGGCACATCAGTACGAAGGAGGAGAAGGCCTGACTGCAATCCTGGACCTCACAGGCCTTTATGCATCAAGCAAAGGAACCCGGGGGAACTTGGCTTCCCACGGGGTGTCGACAGCAGCCCGAGGCAACGAAGCTCCTTCTGCCGCTGAGCGGCTCGGCTCCCTCTGGCCGTGTGTCCGTGCTCAGACGTCAGCCTCGGAAGGCGACGCCGTGCGTGTGAGGGCGGGTTAAGGGTCAGGACAGGGAAGGGGGCCGTGGGAGGCAGTGCGGGAAGGGACAGAGCCCCAACGCTCTCCCGGCTCCTCGGGGCTGCTCACCAAAACCACTGGAGTAACTGTGCTCATACTTCAGTCGAGAGAACCATGATTTACTGGGCCTCTGCCCGTGGGGTGCACGGCCTCCTCTTGTGGGCAGAGATTCGTCAGATGGGCTGCTTTCCTTCTGGGAGGTTCTAAGCCAGAGATGCGACCGCAGGCCGTCAGTGCTGACTTTGGCAGGGAGATCCAGGGAGTCTCTGCAGAAGCGGCCTCTGAGCTGAGCCCGGGAGGACGCAAGGAATGTCACAGGTGGAGCCCACAGGAAGGCCATTTCTGCCAGGTTGAAGGAACAGTGTGAGCAAAGCCACGTGGCCTGGGGTGGGCATAAGCTGCTGGGAACGGAGCATGGGGCAGGGGCAGGGGACACCAGCGACAGGGAGAGGCCAGAGGGCCCTCAGGACTTCCAACTTCGTTCTGGAAAAAGTTCTTGTATAGAGTGCGCATGGGGCCAGACGTGGAAAGGTGGGAGATGGGCAGGCTGGGGCTTCTCGGTGCCCTTTGACGTCGGTGTAACAGTGATGGGGGGACAGGCAGAGGATGAAGAGAGGATTCATTAAAGATCCAGGATCCATGCAAGAAGCACAGTTTTGTAGGAAAAAAAATGGGTGAATGATCGTTTTATTTTTACCCAAATCCAGTGAAAACATTTCCTGTCTCATTGTATTTTTTTGGCTGGATACTTTTTGCATTAGTTCCTGGTAACAAAGCACCACAGACGCCGGGTCAAACAGCAGAAGGCCCTGGTCTCCCAGTCCGGAGGCTGGAAGGCTGAGGCCCAGCGGGGGCAGGACTGGCTCCCTCTGAGGCCAAGGCAGGATCAGTTCTGGGCTCCCCCGGCTTCAGGTGTTGCTGGCGACGCTTGGTGTTTCCTGGCCTGTGGATGCATCAGCCGGGCTCTGCCTTCCTCTCTACCTGCTACTCTCCGTGGGGGCCTGTGTGAGTCCAAATCCCCCTTCTTGTAAGGACATGGGTCTTACTGGATTAGGGACCCACCTTGTCCCAGTATGACCTCATCTTAACTGGTTATACCTGCAGCAACCTCATTTCCAGATAAGGTCCCGTCTGAGGTTCTGGGGGTCAGGACCTACACATATATTTTTGGGGGACACAACTCAACTCATAACACTGGATTTTAGGGGCTAAAAATGTATATTATTTGAAAGCAAGACTAAGTTTACAGTTTCCCTTCACCCATGACCTCGGAGGGGATATATTTTGCAAATCGTACTCCAAAAATCAGTCAGAGAAAGCCAAGTCTTTTGTCAGGGCCCATTGAAAGGCCCTATGAAAAAAATGTTTATTTCCTCAGCCAGCCTGAATCGGCCAATGTTTTAGACTTTACTGGACATCTGGGGTTAAAGTTGCAGGTTGGATGGCTTCCCGGACGAATGGACAATGGAGGGACCACACAGACAGGCCGCGCTCAGCCTCCCCACCCGGACTGCCAAGGAAGCGGTCCCCAGCAACGCAGCCCAGGGGTGAGGGGAACGGGCACAAGGCGGCACAGAGCCCAAAAAGCACGCCGCAAGTCTGTAATTTGGGCGAATGAAAAGCTCCAGATCCAGCTGATTTGGTTACATAAGAGCTGCCTGCCGGGTTCCTGCTTTGCTGTATTTTCAAGGCCTCTCCGTGGGGTTCATTCAAGGTCGTCGGTGGCTGAGGTATTTTAGCCTGAGTAGATGGTGGCGGACAGTGTGTCCTTGGGTAGACGTGCAAGGCTGACCGCGGGGGTGGGTGTCGGGGGAAGACAGCGCCGAGAACTCCCCCCTCCGCGACTCACCGAGGCACAGCCAGCAATCAGCTCGTCGCCCACAGGTCGAGCCTCGTCTCCATCACATTAGGATCAGACATCAAGGGAAGAGTGGCCACGGCAAACCCTTCGGGAAGCATACCACCCCCTGAATTGGTGGGGAAGTGAGATGCAAAGCAAGCAATTAACCAAGAAAAAATATCCAAGGAGCTACCGGGAAAATCGTTAAAACACAGAAACACAAGCAGGATAATTGCACAAAATGCATCCACCAGCTCGGAGGAAGAGAGGGGCGAGGACGGAAGGTAACAGCTGGATCTCACCCTCCTCTCGCGGCAATCGGATGTTTCGAGGAATACATCTTCTTTAAGATGGAAATACATCTCGTTCTCTGAGGGGAGGGATATCTAATACCGTTGGGGTTTTACGAGTGTGGAGGGCCTCCCTGCTGAGGGCAAGGCTGACTGAGCTGCAGATCTGGGACAACGTAAGAGTTGGTCTTCCCTGGTGTCTCTGTGATCCACGCAGTCAGGAGGAAAGAGGTTCTTCCAATTTTGGCTGCCGAAGCCAGGGCAGCGCACTGTGCCAAAGGACCATTGTCGCCTGTCCTGTTTTGGTTTGGGTTGAGGGTTTCTCCCCCAAGCAACTGCACAACCCCCGAGGCTTTGAGCGAAGTGCTCTTGGCAATACAGACGCTGCAAATACAGGGCTCACCCTACGCTCAGGGACAGTCGAGCCGGTAGGAGCCGCAAGCAGGCGCCCGAATAACCTGTTAAAACGGTTAAGACGGGGGGCGCCTGGATGGCTCTGTCGTGAGGCTGAAGCATCTGACTCTTGGTTTGGGCTCAGGTCATGGCCTTCCCCATCCGGGGATGGAGCTCGTGTCTCAGGGTCTGGGTGCAGGGGGGTCTGCTGCCCCTCTGCAACCCCCCCCCCCACCGCTCACACACTCTCTTGCAAACAAACAAATAAACGAATGAATCTGTAAACAAAGAAAAAGCTGAAGACAGGAGAAGATGATGGTTTTGAGGGTGAAGAAACGACGAGAACCGAAGGAGAGAGGACTCGGGGAAGTGGTTGGTCTCCCGCGCCAGGCGCCGCCCTGCTGTTTGCCACGAGGCTCTGAATGCCCCGCTCGCGCCTCTGGACACGTCCTCCCAGCACCGCTAAGAGGAGGACTCCGGCCGGGGTCCCCGAGGAGGGCGCAGGTGAGCGGGGCGCCCGCTCTGGGGGCGGGGGTGTCCCTGTGTGCCACTCGGAGCTGCTCCATGCTCGCGGCGGAGGAGGGAACGTCTGCAGCGAGGCCGCTTAGCCAGCCGTGCAGAAGCCCAGCTTACCGTGTCACGCGAAATGACCCGACAAAGGAATTGTGGCGCCCTGTTGCTGCTGTTGCCTGTTCTGGAAGCTCAGCGCTACCCGGGAGGTCTAGCTCCGGCCGACAACGCTCGAATTCCCCAGCGTTGCCGCGCTTCCCTTTGGCTCCACGGCTCGGAAGCCCATCCGTCGACGAGTCAGAGCAGACCCAGCGTGGGACGTTTTGAGCAGGTCTGCTTTCTTTAAGGGATGTTCTCCTTGCTTTCTGGTCAGCCGTCCCCCCCACGCAGGGCTGGAGGTCAGCAGCACCGCAGAGAACACGCCCTCAGGTTCTCGGCCACCGGCTCTGACCAGCAATCGGGTGCGCATGTGGACACATCCCAACACGTCTCACCCCCGAGGCCACGGCACCCGGAGCTATGATGTTGCGCCTTCCCCGAGTTGATTTCCCAATCTTTCCCCATTTGTTATTTTTCACTGGTCTGTGTTATGGGTTAAACCATGTCCGCCCCAAAGACACACTGCATCCCTAACCTGCATCCCCTGGGGATGTGACCTCGTTGGAAATAGAGTGAAGACTGTCACCGAGTGAGGATTTGCGACAGCTGGTGTCCCTCTAAGAAGACAGGCACAGGAGCAGACGGAGGCAGGCGCAGAGGGGTACGGCCACGAGCCACGGGGCAGCTGGGGCCACCCGGAGCTGGAAGAGGAGGGAAGGAACCCCCAGAGCCTTCAGGGAAAGTGCGACCCTGCCGGCGCCCTGATTTCGGACACGTGGACTCCAGAACTGGGAGACAGCACATTTCTCTTGTGTTGTGTCCATTTAGCAACTTCTTACCGCAGTCCTAAGAGGCTAACGCAGTCGGCACTGAGGGATGTTGTGGGAAATGAGCCGTAGTGGGTCCATTCTGTGCCACTGCAGACATTTGGTTGAGGACGTCCTCCTCGATGCCCCCAGGGCCCCCCGGATTTAGGGAGATGTTGGTACCTACTGCAAACAGGGCTCTTTTCTGGGGGCAGCGTGGGACCACCGGGAATGGGTCCCCCTCATCTCTGGGTGGCCCCGGGGACGGCTGCAGCACTGAGGTGTCAGAGTGAGCTCACCTGCAAGCCCCCGCACGCCACACACCCCAGACCCCCCTTTAGTGTGTGTTGTCCGTGAGAAAGGCAGGACCGCTCTGCATGGGTCTCATGACCAGTCGGTGCTGATGTCCCAGGGGCTGAGATGTGCGGCACATCTCGCCGCGTCGTGGTCAGTTCCTCAGCCTTGTTTTAGGCAGCAGTCAAAGCCCTCTAGGATGTAAGGAATAGTAGGGATGGACGGACAAAGTTAAACAAGTGAGTGAGGACAGGATACTCGGCACGGGGCTGCCCTCCCCGAATCCAGGACTGTCGGTGCTCCTGTGGACTTCTGTCATCTCCTGAGCTTTCCTTCTGCTGGAAGCCTGGGAGTTTAGTGCCTTCTGTCTACGCAGAGTACCATCCTGCCTTACCTGGGCCTCGACAGTCGTGCCTGTCCAGCTCTCTTCTTGTTTTTTCGTCATTCTCACTAGATAAATGCCGACTGACACCTGCTACGTCCTAACACTATGCTGGGCCCGAGGTGTCTGGGAGGGAGAAAGAAGGCCCATTTCAGCTGTTTACTTGTTAATTTCTCTGCAGATAGAATGGCTCTATATTCAGAATTTTTAGAATGAGCAGGAATTACCATTAGCAATGAACTGAATGCCAGAGCCAATCCACTCTGTAAGTAAATCCTTCCCATAAGTCCTTTTAATTTTTATTGGATTATAAATAACTTCTGGGCCAACGGCCAAAGGGAAGCTGCTTGGAGAGAAAGCCCAACGACCAGCCACGTGATGCGCTCGCCTCGGCTGCAACTTTGCGCTCTCCTCGTCTCCTCACGACCCACTGCTGTGATTTTGCGCGTCATTTAGGATCCAGCCCCAGGATGAAAGGTACAGACAAGGACGCTGCGGGAGGGGGCCGGTGGGAGAGGAGGTGGGCAGAGGAGGAAGTCTGTCCACTACAGCTGCTCCCGTCCCCTCCTGTGACCCGCTTACACGTCTTCCCTCGCCTCGAGGTGGAGATGCTCCAGAGGAAGCAAGGGAGGAAGATGAGGAAAGTCAGCCAGATGACATCCGAGGTGGAGGTTGGCCCGTGGGGCTGGGCACTGGGCCCAGCAAAGTTCCCACTTGAAGGCTCCCACTTCAAGACTTGGGTGCTCTGCTGGGAGCCCCCTACCTGCAGCCTGCAAGCAGGCCAGGACATAGGAGGCTGCACGGGCCACCCGGTCTTGGTGGCTCCCGGGGTTGGCTGGCCATGGTTCTCAACCTGCTCTCCAAACAATTGCTGGATATCCAGATTAACAGCGTTGCAGCAAATTGGTTGGCTCATGCATCTTGTCCACCTCACACAAGGGTCAGCTCCGAGTGGCCAGGGTCCTCAGCTTGAGTAATTTACACGGATCACACTGTAAAACATAACAGCAATATCTCAGCGCTGTTAGAAGACCCTATGCAAAGTGCTTTCCATTCCTGAAGTCAAAGTCTGATTTCTAAGCAGCTCATGGGGTGGCAAGTGAGCGTGGACGAGGCCAGCATCTGTCCTCTGCCAAGACTGGCCCCACCACCTGTTTAGGTGCTCGGTGCACCATACCTATCATGTATCTTGCTCTGGGGGTGGGGGTTCACCACGGAGGACAGCCTGTCCATTCTCAGACAGCTGGCTGTCATTTCCACATTATTCCAGAACCACTCATCCTCCGTGGTTTGGTTCTTCAGCTCTTTTCCTACTTCTGTTCCACTATCCCCAGAGGAGTAAGGCTGAATAGTTTAACTCTTTGTGCACCTGACTGTGGTGTGTGTTTATCGGCTTCACTTGGAACTTTTAATTTAATGGCAAGTGTCCAAACCCGTGCGGGTCAACTCACTAGAGATACGTCCGAGGCCTAGCAGCTGCCTGCCAAATCCCAAGCCTAGGAAAATCCATTTAAAAAATCAGCTTTAGGAAGGCCAAGAGCCAGTTAGAGACGCCTGGCCCCTGGAGCCGAGCGAGTCAGGTGTTCTCCCCAGCTCGCTGAGGATGAGGAAGAAAGCACAGGAGTGACCAACTGATGGAGAAACAGCAAAGGAACCTCTTGGGCAGAAAGGGAGGATGTGGCATCTTCACTGAGAGGGAAGGGAAGCAGGCCTCCAACCCCGTGGGTGCGGGCACTCACGGTCACTGGGGAGTCAGGCTCAGGGAGAATGGACATGGCAGGGACTCAGCCCAGATGTGAAGTACCTGGCTCACCCACCCAGTCCAGACCGGAGGCCTGCTTCTCCATCTCTGGTGACTTGGTGACTCCTGTCGGAGTGAGACAAGACAGATCCCGAAGAAGGACTGGAGTGACACCCCCTCCAAAATCCTCCTTCAAGGGGAGTGAGTTATACTGCTAAATTCTGTACTTCCCAGCTTGGTGGCGATCACAACCAAGACCATGTCTGAGAGAAGTCGGGAAGTCATTTAGGACAGTGGCTTTCAAACATTTTTAAAGCATTTTCCTTGAATAAAAGCTATAGGAAATCCTCTAGAAGGTACACAGAGGGGCGGTTCTGGTTGCAACGGAATGTGGGCTGGATACGGGACCCTCACTCACTGACAGAAGGACTCTGGGTGCACAGGGTGAGTACAGACTGAAGAGCTCGAGGCCCACTTAAAGTTAACCTAGAGCATGTTATGTCCAAATAAAAAATTACTCGTAATACATTACACACCAACAAGAATGGCTGAAATTTAAAAATTTTTAATTAAAAAATACCCCAACCTGATTATACCAAGTGTTGGCAAGGACGTGGAGCAACTGAAACTCTCTTAGGCCCTGCTGGTTGGGTGTAACCCCTTTGGAAACACAGTTTGGCAATTTCTGAACACGTCAGACATACACCTAGCATATGACCCAGCCATCCCCTCCCCCAGGATTTACCCCAAATAAATAAAGGCATTCAGCTTTCAGGTAAAGTTTTGTACATGAATGTTCACGGCAGTCTATTTTAAACAGTCAAAAACTGAAAACAGCCCAAATGTCCCTCAACAGTGAATGGATACGCAAACCATGGTGTATCCATGCACCAGGTACTTTTCAGCAATAAAAAGGAAAAAACTAGGGATACACAGTAATGGGGATGAATCTCATAGCTGCTGTTCTGTGTGGCGGAAAAAGCCTGAAAGAAGAAGAGGCACTCAACATTCCATTTATACAAAAGTATATAAAACGCAAACAAAACTGTCAAGATGGGGGCAGGTCTGTGCTTGCTGGGAGGGGACCGGGGAGGGGGGATGGGCACAGGAAGGAAGGGATTACCGGGAGCGTGGAAACCCACCCACCAGCTTGTAATCGAGGGCGCCCGTAAAGCTTGTTTCAGAAGAGAGCACTGTACGCACAAAGTGAAAAGGTGAGGGAAAAACTCATAGAAGATACGAAGGAAGGAAGGAAAATGTGTGAAGTGATAGGAGAGTCAGGGTGTGCTGGAAGCGTGCGCGCGTGTGTGTGCACATGTGTATGTGGGAGACGTGTGTGTGAACACGTGTGTGTGATGCGTGTGCAAGTATATGTGGGTGTATGGTGTACGTGTGGGCATGTACAAGTGTGTGTGATGTGTGCAGCTATGAACGCGTGAGTGATGTGTGCATGCATGCGTGTGCAAGTATATGTGGGAGGTGTGGTGTGTGAACATGTGTGTGCACGTGTGTCCATGTGTTTATATGTGTGGACACGTGTGTGCGTGTGCAAGTATATGTGG
>NW_023270316.1:1391483-1426440 GCF_011800145.1 Mirounga leonina | reverse complement strand
CGTGTGTGGTATGTGCGTGAACATGTAAAGGTATGTGTGCACATGTATATGTGGGAGGTGTGGTGTGTGAACACGTGTGTGCATGTGTGTATGCGTGTGTGCATGTGTGTGAACACATGTGTGTGCGTGCATGTCATATTCCTGAGGGAAAGGGCCGACTTACGTTGACTTTTAATGATCCATTAAAATCCACAGGTTGCTTTTCCATGGAGCAGTATAAATAAAATATAATAATTTAAAATGAAACAAAATCAAATCAAACGACGTTAAGTGGCTCAGTGTATGGCGCTTGACACCACAGAGAGCTCCGTCCTCCAGAGACACTCTCTTCCGGGCCCCCCGGGCGTGCACCTTTATCTCGGCTCCTCCAGCCCCGCGGCTGCCCCTTGGGGGTTTGCTGCCCAGGCTCTCTTCCCGGGGCTCAGTCTCGGGCTGGTTTGATGATGGCGTCCAGTCTCGGGACTGCACGTGAGGACACCCCACGTAGACAAATAGGGGGGAGGGCAGCGTTTGGGACACTAGTTCCTACCCTGCACCCAGGACCCAGGACCCTGGAGTCTCAGTGGCCGCGGTCAGGCTCCGCCTGAGGATCCCAGGTTCAGAGGTAACTCCCAGGGCCAGACTAGTTGCCACAAGCAAACCTCAAGGAAATGTTGAGAAATTAACTGCACACTTTGAGTAGCTGGTGTGATGGTGTGAGAAAGCCTCTCGTTTGAAATGTTTTTATTCTTTTTTTTTAATTTATTTTTTATTTTTTTATTTTTTTAAAGATTTATTTATTTGAGAGAAAGAGAGCATGAGAGGGGGAGAGTCAGAGGGAGAAGCAGACTCCCCGCCAAGCAGGGAGCCCGATGCGGGACTCGATCCCGGGACTCCAGGATCATGACCTGAGCCGAAGGCAGTCGCTTAACCAGCTGAGCCACCCAGGCGCCCGAAATGTTTTTATTCTTAAAAAGACTTTGTTACAAGCTATGTCCGTTTCCCGGCGGCCGTAACAAAGTACCACACACTGGGCAGCTTGGACCGCAGACACGTGCCCTTCGCCGTCTGGAGGCGGGACGTCTGAGGTCCAGCAGGGCTGGTGTCTGCACGGGGCTGTTGCCTGGTCACTTGACTGGTCACGTTGGATCAGGGCCGCCCCAGGGACCTCATTTCACCTCATGACCCCTTTGAAGGTCCGACATCCAAATGCAGCCACATTCTATAGTAATGACCGGGTGTTAGGGCTTTGACTTAGGAATTCAGGGACCCAATTCAGCGTGGAACATGACCCCACAGAGCCCAATGCCACATCTGGCGGACTCTATGTGCTGAATCAGGGTGTCGATCTACATGGGGAGCCCCTAAAAGTGTTTATTGGTTACATGATCTCTCCATTTCCAGCAGATCTGCGTCGGAGTGAGGTTGGGCGATGAGCCCTCTTGGGGGTATTTTCATCCAGTGGGCTGCCCTGGACCCCGAGCGAGGGAGTACACTTTCTCAGACTGGATGAAGACACAGGTTAGAGAAGGAACAGCGGAAATCAAGCGACAACTCAGAACACGTTGATGCCTGGCGTCAGCCCGGCCCCTCACAGAGCCATGCCCTCTGCCAGTGCCCTCAGCCTTTCCCAACAATTGTTTTCTTGACTCTGGTGGCTCCTAACCCCCTGGGCTGCCCGGCCGGCTGGAGCAGAGTCACGGAAACCCCATCTCTGATGCAGAACAGGGAGCAGTGGGCAAAGTGAGACTGAAGTGCCTCTGCGTCCGGGACCCGAGTCAGCCCAGGCAGAAATGGGGCTCAGTGCCGCTCTGACCACATCCTGATGTGGACATGACCCAAGTCAGAGGATCACGGTGCAGCCTTGTTCTCACAGGAGTCGACTTTTCCCTCCCATGTGTTATGCCCCTGGCTCACTGCCCTTCCCCAACTCTCACCAAGGAGATGAAACGTTAAATTAGACAGGGCCGGTTTGGGCTGTCAGGTTGCCACGTGGCCAGAGGTCCGATGCAGAGCTTGTGGGTGGTGGGAAGGAACGGGAGTGACGGTGACAATAGCAATTCACCCCGTACCCTCACGGCTGTAAGCACCCCCCATGGGTTAACTTGCTTACTCCTCAGAACACTCTCACGAGATCTCCCCCAGTCCTCAATGATTCACTTGGAGCCAGGAGAGCACAAATCATGGTTAATACGATTAGTTCCATCGGTAAGTGATAGAAGCAGGATTTGAACCTGGGCCTGCTGGCTCCAGGGTGGTGCTTTAAACCACCCCCGACACTAAGACCCTGGCCTGGCTGCAGCTCCTGGTTGTCTTCTCCAGCGATGGGTGGGCCTGCTTTCCCTCCCCTTGGGGCCTCTGACTGCCCCAAGCAGTGGGGTGCCACGCCAGAGGCTTCCAACCGGGTCATGGAATGTACGTCCAGCGGCCTGGTGCTGGCTCACTCCGGTCTCCCTCTGTCTCTGCCTCTCTCTCTCCTGCCCCCTCTCAAGGCTCACCACAGGAACCCAGCTACCATGTTGTAAGAGAGCCCAGGCCACACGAGGAGGCCCCGTGTAAATGCTCCTGTGGTCGCCACAGCTGGTCTTAGCCGACAACCTTCTTCAATCACCAGGCCTGAGAGCAGATGGGCCTCATGTCTTCCAGGTGACACCCCATCCCCACTGTACTCCATCCCCACTCCCGACCCAGAGAAAGGGTTCAACAGATACAGAACACAAAGAAATAGGAGTCAACTTTTCTATCGTAGGTGTTTGTGAAGATTAATTGAGCTTATGGGAAAGCACTCTGCAGACCGTTGTGGGCTATACAAATGTCGGGTATTGGCATGCATTAACAGTTATGGGGCATGTCCGGGACTTCTAAGTACTGAGGTCAGATTGTAATATTTCTTTCTAAACACCCTGATACTTTCCATAGAAATTCAACAACAAGAGTCTTACAGGATCTGCGAGTTCTTAACAAATACTATTTTTATTATCAAATGTCTCTGTGACCTTGGCAGACTAGATTCATCTACTGAGCATGATGTACCAGATGCTGTTGGCTTGGATCAAGACTTTTCTTTTCTGCAAAGTGGTAGCTCTCACAATTCTAAAACTGGCTAATTACCTAGGGTTCGGATTTCTGGCTGAAGGGGGCCCCAGAAGCTGTTTAGCTGTTGGGGTAATTTGTCTCCTCTAAAACCAGGGACAAGGCCAACTCCATGCATCAGTACTGGGGATCCAGTGTGGTGCATGGTCTGTGGGCATGACAAACACTGTGACATGTGGGTTAAATTAATACTAGCATTTAGGGTAATATTTATGAGCCTGAATTCTCATTTTATCTCCGTTCTATTACTTTATATAAATAAAATTATTAATTCTGACATGGCATTCTTTTTGTGTGAAAACATTTCAAAAGCTTGAAGTGAGCACATTTGGCCTTGGACGGAAAGCTGGAGAAAGCAGGAAGAATCCACTTCCTGAGTTAGAAGCCTTAGTGTCCGCATCAGTCAGGTCCCACTAGGGAAACAGAAGCATATATAGAAACAGAGGTGGGGGGTGGAGAGAGAGAGGGATTGACTCCAAGGGACTGGCTTATACAATTGTGAAGCCTGGCTTCTCAAGTCCAGATCTGTAGGATGGCCCCCAGGCTGCTTAGGCAGGAGCTGACACACAAGGGAAGTTCTTTACCCTCAGGGAAAACTTCAGTTCTGCTCTGCAAGTCTCCTTCCCACCCCACCAGATCATCCAGGACAGTCTCCTTTACATAAGTGCAACTGATTGTAAGTATTAAGTACATCTACAAAATACCTTCTCAGCAACACTGAGATTAGTGTTTAATTGAATAACTGGGTACTATGGCCAAGCCACGTGGACACATAAAACTGGCGGTCACAGTCCACCCCTTGTCAACCTGGCACCCATACACATGGCCGAAACCATGCTGTATCTCCACATGAAGACAAGAACAAAGCCACACTCCTGCTCAACAGAGCACAACCATGCTGCATACAGCTAGTCATGTGTTCTTTTCCCAGAAGAGGATGAAAAGTCTTTGGGCAGTGTTCACTCTTCTTCTTGAGATCCTATAACTTAAATAAGAGAAATATTCTTGAAAATTATCGTCCTCGTTTCTACAACTGGTCACATGGCCATAGCTGGTATGTATAACTACCTTCTTCTACCACCCAGTCTGTACTCTTTTTGTCCTCAGCAGGCATCTTAGCTGATTGTCATTCTTTAGCTGGTAGGGACCCAAACCTCCATTCCTGCAGGGTCTGGACCGTAACTAGCCCTGCCTGCACTGGGTTGTTGTATTTTCCACTGACTTTAATTACAGGGCAGGTAACATCAGGAGATGCCCTTCGGGATTCCAGACATACCCTTCTCTACTTCCATTGTGAATGGCAGTCCCGTTTCGCCTTGGTAATAAGGATCAATCACCCTCGCAGGACAATGACCCCCTTCTTTGCCTGTTAATTCAGAGGTACCAGAGCCCAACGTGGCCGGGTGGCAGTTTTAACTTCCAGTTCAATGGAATCATTGTTTTGTCCCCTGCTGGAAGCATTCCCCCCTCTGCAACTAAAACCCTCATGAGAGCAAAGCATAAGGTTGTAGGACAGGAATCACACATTTTGCCAGGGGGTCCCTTGGGGCAATGGTGAGTGATGCCACTGGCATTTCCACCTCTTGATTCCTGGCCCCATGAATCCTGGCTGGGGGGAGAAACGGCACCATCCCTTGGACCCTGATTTAGAGCACGTACAGCCTCCTGGAGAACCTTGACCCAGCCCTACAAGGTATCACCACCTAGCTGGTGCTATTAATCACTGAGTCTTCAAAAGGCCATTTCAGCATTCTATCAAACCAGCTGCTTCTCAGGAACATGGTGAGATCAGTGAACTCTAGGAGTGTGGACCCATTACTGCACTTCTTTTGCTGTGAAGTGAGTTCCTTGATCAGAAGCAATGCTGTGTGGAATACCTGTGCAATACCGTGGGGCAGATGAGGCACTCTGAAAGTACGTGGATGGTAGTTTGGGCAGAAGTACTGTATGCAGAGAAGGCAAATCCATATCCAAAGTAAGTGTCTATTCCAACGAGAGCAAAGAGCTTCCCTTTCCGTGATGGAAGTGGTCCAATGCCATCCACCTGCCACCAGCTAGCTGGCCGATCACCCGAGGAAAGGTGTTGCATCAGGGACTCAGGGCTGGTCATTACTGGTTAGACTGAGTGAGGATGGAAATCTCTAATACAGTTCTATCTTGGTGAGGTGTTTTCTTCTGAGCGAAAGCCATGAGTAGGAAGGAAGTTGCCTCTGAGCTCTCAGTACAGCCCACCACCATGTAGATACTCGCATTGCCTGCCCAGAAGCCATGGCCTCCTGTCTTCCCTGCTATCACAGCCCCTGTCTTGGTCAGATAGGGGTGAAAACGTTTGATGTTGGGGGAAGGCAGACTCCTGCCCCGAGTCCAGGGGACAAGCCATGATTGGTCTGAAATAGCTGTGGGACTTCTATTCCACTCTGCTGGGGAGGGTCTTTGACGTGTATGTGGCCAAGCTCTTGCCATAAGTTTTAGGGAAAGTCAGTCAAGGGATGTTTTGGAAACGTTATTTTTTTCCCAGTGAGAAGGTACATCTTCACAAGGAAAGAGTTCCCTTCCCCATTCATTGCCTCCTACCTTCCTGTTTGAGACGCAGTTGCTTTGAGCTGAGGCAGCTCTCTTGTGACCCTCAGTCAACAAAGATAAGGATAAAAAGACAAGCTCAAGAATATATTTGCATGAATATTTATCACAGTTATTTGTAGGAGCAAAAATTAGGGAAAAATTAAAAAAACAGGGACGCCTGGGTGGCTCAGTCAGTGAAGCATCTGCCTTCGACTCAGGCCATGATCCCAGGGTCCTGGGTTTGAGTCCCACATTGGGCTCCCTGCTCAGCAGGGAGACTGCTTCTCCCTCTGCCTATTGCTCCCCCTGCTTGTGCTCTCTCTCTCTCACTCTTTCTCTGAAAATAAATAAAAATCTTTAATAAAAAAATAAAAATTAAAAAAAAAACTGCACTACTAAGTATTTCCCCACAGGATAAAAATATAGTGATTCAAAGGGACACCTGCACCCTAATGTTCATAGCAGCAATGTCCACAAGAGCCAAACTATGGAAAAAGCCCAGATGTCCATACAGATGAATGGATAAAGAAGAGGTGGCATATATATACAATGGAATATTACTCATCCATCAAAAAATGAAATCTTGCTGTTTGCAATGACATGGATGGAACTAGAAGGTATTATTATGCTAAGCAAAATAAGTCAGAGACAGACAAATACCATATGATTTCACTCTTATGTGGAATTTAAGACACAAAACAAATGAACATAGGGGAAGGGAGGGAAAAATAAGATAAAAAGAAAGAGGGAGGCAAACCATAAGAGACTCTTAATCATAGGAAACAAACTGAGGTTTGCTGGGAGGTGAGTGGGGGGATGGGGTAACTTGGGGATGGGATTAAGGAGGGCACGTGATGTAATGAGCACTGGATGTGGTATGCAACTGAAAAATCACTAAATTCTACCCCTGAAACTAATTTTTAAAAATTTAAAAAACAGGGATTAGAAATGTACAAATCCATATAATAGAATATTACATAACCATGGACATATTTATTGGCAAGGTTATATGTTTATGAGAATTTGTTAGGGGACAAAGTAGGTTACAAAGAGTATAGAAACCAAGTTTTAATAAATATATAAATGTCTGTATAAAAAAGAAAATAAGTGGAGGTTTACTGACCAATATGTCAACACTGGTCATCTTTGGGATGATGGAATTGTGAGTAACTCTTTTACTAATTTTTCTTCAATGAATTTGTATAATGTGTGACCAAATACTGTAAATACAGACTTTGTTGGAGGGAGAGTAGGGAGGGAAGGGTCAATACATTGAAAGTGACAGAATGGAAATAGAGAAGAAGCCTGGGTTTTCTCTCACTCTTTTAAAAAAGATTTTATTTATTTATTTTAGAGAGAGAGCGAGAGTGGGGGTAGGAGCAGAGGGAGAGGGAGAAAGAGAATCTTCAAGCAGACTCTGCACTGAGAACAGAGCCCAACATGGGGCTCGATCTCACACCTCTGAGATCATGACCCAAGCAGAAATTCAGAGTTGGACGCTCAACCAACTGAGCCACCCAGGCACCCCAAGGCCTGGGTTCTCAGAACACTACTGAGTCGTGGGCCTCGCAGAGCAGACCACTACAGGTATTTTTTAGTGAACTAATTAAATGTCCTTGCTGCTTCTGGCAATCTTGGATCTTCCGTTATTTGCAGTTGAACACTTACTGATATTCCACTCATATTTCTGAAGAGACCTGGATTCCTTCTCTATCATTAAATGTATCTCACAAGTTTGATGACTCTTAACATATTATCAGGACAACGCAGAGGACATATTTTACATTTCTCTATTTTTCTTCTGGGCGGCCTTTTGACTGGCTTGAAAGTCAGTTGAGCCTGTTTGAGGCTGAGTCTGAGGCAGAGATTGGAAATCCAAAGATCAATTTAATGAACACCCATTAGTCGATGGTGGATAAATCCACACAAAATGGGCCATTTAAACAGAAATTTATTCATAGTCATATTAGTACGTTACTAACATCTAAAAGCTGGATTTGGGAAGTATTCCTTTTGGAAACTTTCACCCACTTGAAATGAGAGACATAGCGAAGTGAATTTTATGTTCAAAATCACATTTGGTTAAAGGATCTGGGATAGAAAACACCAAATGCTATTTTTTGAGGGATTTCTGTAACTATCAGTCAATGGAACTCTTCTATCTAATAACTAAGAATCCTACTAGGAGGATTTCACTGTTTTTTAATGGGAAGCAGAGATTAAAAAGACCAATCCCGTGCTGCTTGAGTTCAAAGAACACAGTATTTAATCAAACAAAGTCTTAACGTAGGTGTGCCAAGTCTGGCTTCCTCCTACAGGACCTGCGATGTTCTCCACCACATAAATAATGAAGGGTTTTGAGATCTATGGCAGCTGTATTGAGAGAATCCTCAGTGAACAAGAGGGGAGAAGCGTCGTGCAGGTAATGTACACACATCTTGAATAAATCAGGATACCAGTGCATCCGGCATGACTTCGCGATGATAAGGGCTGCCAGACACGTCTGATTTTCTGTGAACAGGAGAGAGAGAGAGAGAGGTCTGACAGCTGGAGAATGATGGGCAGACACAGCCCATTTTCTCTTTCATGACTGCAAAGACGCCTCTGGATCACACAGGCAGGCCATGGGTACCAACCTGCCGGAGGGGACAGCCGGTCGGAATCCCCTAAGGCAATCTTTGTCCAAGGAAAGCCCCCCCGCCCCCCAGGCAGCTGTGTGTGGCATGCCACTTAGGGAGCCACGCTCGGTCCACGGACGTGGAACTTTGTGTTAACGACACCGGGGGTGTCTTCTCTGCTGGGCACCAAGCCCTTAAAACGGGGCCCTGTCCAGGAGAGGTGCTCAGTGGGTATTTGTCCCTGGCTGGCTGGTCAGGTCAGGACTCACTAGCAGAACAGCGGAGCGGGGCTCTTGAGACTTGGAGCCAGGGTATCTGTACTTGGAGTCCTCCATTTTCAAACTCCTTGCTTAGGAAAATCTACATCTCTGGATTTCAGCTTCTTCATTTGTAAAACGGGACAATAGGTACCAGCTCCACTTTCTCCGTGTGTTGTAAGAATCAGAGGAGAACATACATTTGGAAATACTTTGTACTCTGAGATGCTGAACAGATGTAGGGAATTCCTTTTAATGCCACCACTTCTCCAACAATTTCTTTGGTTTCTTTGGTCAATGTTAATGGGATATCACCTAAGAATTTCTGTCTTGTACACCAGTGGGTGTGGCACGATGCTTAGCCCATAGTAAGTGTTTAATTAATATTAGTTGAACTCAGTTCAATAAACATTCACTTTCCTCTTGGGCTTAACCTACATTCCGAGAGTGCTGGGTCACAGTTGCTGATCTGCAGGAAGCTGCAGCCAAGGTGGAGTGCCGGATGCGGGGAAGAAGGCGTGAGGAAAAGCGTCCCGTCTTGAAAGGCGTTTTATGCTCTGCCAAGAGTTAGACTTTGTTCCGACTTTGATGGGCAGTCTTTGAAGAGATGCTCTAGCGAAATCTATGGCGGGTAGATCTTACGCTCCTTCAAAAGGTAAAGGCACTGGGGGTTAGCGTGAGGTCCCTTCCCCAACCTTTAAATGCCACAGAAGACCTAGAATAATCACAAGCTGAAATAGACAAATCCAGTGTGGAGGGCACAATGTTTGTAGGTTTATAAAAAACCATACTCCTAGCTGGGGTAGAGAGAAAGCCAGAGAAGACCAGTCTTAGAATAGAGGCCATCTTGCCATTCTGCTTGAAAACCTCTGTTCAATTGTAAAAGGAACAACGGGTTGTTGTTGTTGAATATACAACAGTCAGAACAAGATGAGACAGAGACAAATGAGAGCAGAAAAAAAAAGCCAGAAAAGCAAAATGAGACCCCGACACTATTACTCTCAAAGATTTTTGTGTATATGTTCAAATTTTCCAATTTTTAAGAAAATGTAGAATGTCCTATATTACAGCCACACAATTAAAACAAATTTTATCTTATTAAAATTACACACAGACAGTGTTACAGAACATACTCACCGTATCATCACTTAGTAAGGTCATGAGGGTGATGATGCCCCTTTTCGTTCATTGCCGCCTGCCCCCCCTGCATGGAGCATGGTGCTAGGAAAGCGGCAGGCGGGTCGTTACGTATGTGTTGAGTAAATGGAAGAATGAGGGAGTGCAGAGCATGGCCTTCAGGGGCTCTGTGAACGGACTTTGCTTCAGCAACAGTGTTCCTGTAGGAAGCACACTGGAGTGTTTAGAACTGGGAACGTTGCTCCTCCAAAGAAAAGTTCGTGTCCTTGGAAGAAAGAAGCGAATGTATATGAGATAGGCAACTAGCCATGGCCAAGAGAAGGATGACCATGCAACCCTCTGCACATGAGGCAAATGCTGTGGAGCACCCCAGCCACTGTGTCGGGGAGAGCTGAGATCAGACAAATGCAAGGGGACCTCCAAGGGACTTCCCGGCTCCCTCCTCCATCACACCTCTTCCCTGATACCCAGGGGCAGCTGAGTAGCTCTGTCTTCACCATTCCCTTTCTTCTTAAAAGGAGATCCCCCATATGTGTGCCACCGAGAAACATTCTTTTCCTTGTTTCTGACCTTTATGTAAATAGACCATTATGTGTATATTCTTCCACAACTTACCTTTTTTCACTCACTGTCATGTCTTTGAGATCTCGTCATGTTGATTTAAGTAACTGGAGTTCGTTCCCGTCCTCTGTTCCCACCCACCCGCCATGTACAATGTACGGCTGCTCTCCCAACGAGGGACGTGGTGTCGACCCCCCTTCGTGTCATCTTCGCGGTTATGAAACTTTGGTGCAAACACTGGCAGGAGTTCTTTAGGGCCGTGGTTCCACACTGTCAGTTATGATCCTCCGCGGATTAAGAAGTTTATTTTGTGAGATGCAACCAGCATTTTATTTTTTAATGAAAAAGGGATAGAATAGAGCAGAAGAGAATAAAATGAGACAGAAGACAACAGAGAGCCTTCTGGAAGAAGCACTGGGTACTTTTGCTCCAGTGACACACACCTAGGCACTGAATTCTAGAGGGAAACGTGCTCCTGCAGTGGAAAAGCAAAGTGTTTACCAAATGGGACTTCATCGGAGAGTTCATCAGCTGGGTCATAGGAAGTATGCACACTTTCAAAATCTGTAGGTGTGTTTGTGTCCTGCAGTCACCGGACAAATGGCCTCAAACGGGGAGGCGCACAGCAATGGAGATTATTCTCTTGTCGTCCTGGAGGCCAGAATCTGAAACCGAGGTGTGATCGGCCACACACCCTCTGCAGACTTTGCCTCCCACATCACGTGGCCTCTCCTCTTCCGGCTCAAATCTCCCCCTGCCGCCTGTAAGGACACCCATCATTATATTTGGGGCCCATTCAGGTAAGCCGAGGCAATCCCACCTCAAGATCCTTCACTTATTCCATCTGCAAAGACCCTTTTTCCAAATAAGGTCACATTCACAGGTTCCAGGGGTTAGGACATGGACCTGTCTTTCGGGGAAACACTCCTCAACCCCCTGGAGTAGATAATGCCAGATTTCAAAAGAGATTTTACCAATTTAATTCTTGTGAGTCAAGTGTCTGAGAGTTTCAGTTACTCTGTATCCTCACACTGCCTGTTATCAGACTATTTGATTTCTGCCTTAGGGGAATATGAGTTATTACCCCATTTTTAATTTAATGTGTATTTTTCTGGCACTAATGAGGTTGCACATCTTTTTTTATTCTCTCTCTTTTTTGTTTTGCTGTTCATGTTCCTGCTCTTGTCACCCATGAAATGTCTGTTCCAGTGTTTCGCCCATGTCAACCGTGGGGTTGTGTGTTTCCTTTTGATGCACAGGAACTCTTTATATATTCTGGACAATAATTCTTCGTGTTTAGGATTTCTCTTCCTAGTTTTGCTTTTCTTTTCATTTTTAATGATTACTTTTTAATATTATTTTTTAAATTAAAGCATAGTAAAATTGGGGGATTGTGCAGTTCTGTGAATAGTACAATAAGATGCATGTGACCCCCACAAATCTGCTGGCAAATAGATCCTTCACCCTCCACGCTTGCGCTCATACCCCTCTTCAGTGACACCCTCCCCTCACACCTGTCCCCAGGAAACAGCTCACCTGCTCTCTCACTAGTTTTGTCGTCTGAAATGCAGTATGCAAGGAATCACACAGTAGGTGACCTTCCAGGTGGCCTTCCATGACCTACCTACCGAGCATAACATCTTGGAGATCTATCCACCCTGTTGGTTTTATTAGCAGCTTGCACCTGCTTATTGTTGAACCGCATCGTGGTGCATGGTGTGCCTCTGTTTATCTACTCACTTGTTGCTAAAGCACATTTAGGTTATTCCCTGGGTTTTATAATATTTAAGACTAGAGTTTCTATAAACATTGCTGTGCAGGCTTTTTTGTGAGCATGTTTCCGTTTGTACAGGGCAGGATTTTCAACCTTGGTGTGACTAATATTTGGGGCCAGATGATACTTCCTTTGGGGGCTATTCTATGCACTGCAGGATATTTGGCAGCATCCGTGGCCTCTAAGTACCCAATGCCAGTAGCACCCCAACCCAGTTGTGACAACCAAAGTGCCTCCAGACTTTGGTAAATGTCCCAGGGGTAACTGCCCTGATTGAGGCCCACTGCTCAAGGGTCTTTGGGAGCGGCGGGAGGGCTGGTCACATGGTAGGTGTGTCCTCCAGTTTAGAGTCTCCCAGGGTGGCCGCGCAGCTCAGCTGTCATTCCTGCCAGCAGCACGTGAGCATTCAGTCACGGCCATTCTGACCCGCACCCCTGTGACACAATGTTTCATGGAAGGTGCTTTAATGGCGGGTAGGAGTGTCTCACCATGGTTGTAAGTGGCACTCCTCAATGGCTAACCATGCATGCCAAGTGCTTCTCAGATGTTCTCTTTGCTGATATGTCTGTTGCCCATTTCTTCATTGGGCTGTTTGTTTCTTACTGTCAACTTATAGTAGTTCTCTGTATGTTCTGGGCACCAGTCCTTTACTGGACATGAGTGGCAAGTGCTTTCTGCCCTAGGTCAGCTTTAATCTGTTTAGGAGTGTCTCTCACAGATAAATAGTTTTTACCTTTGATTAAGTCCAATTACTGATTTTTCTTTTTATGAATTAATGCCTTTGGAGACACAGCTATCAACTCTGCCTGTTCTCAGATCACAAACAATCTCTCCTATACTTTCTTTTAAAGTTTTATAGTTTTATATTTTACATTTAGTTCTGAGATCCATTTTGGTTAATTTTTGTATAAGGTGTGAGGGTTATATCAAGTTATATTTTAAATGGATACAAATTTTTCCAACATAATTTGCTGAAAAGACTATCTTTTCTCCATTGACATATTTTTGAGGCTTCATCAAAAACCAACCAGTCATATTGTGTGGCTCTGTCTCTGGACTCTATGACCTGAATCCCTTCTGCAAAATCATACTGCCTTGATAGCTACAGCTTTATACAAAGTCTTCAAGACCAGTGGTTTATTCTTCCGACTTTATTCTCCTTTTTTAGAAATGATTTGGTTCTTCTATTTCCTTTGACTTTCCATGTAAATTTTAAAGTCAATTTCTCTAGGGGCGCCTGGGTGGCTCAGTCAGTTGAGTGTCCGACTCTTGGTTTCGGCTCAGGTCATGATCTCATGGATCATGAGATTGAGCCTAGGCTCTGTGCTCAGCAGGGACTCTCCTTCAAGATTCTCTCCCTCTGCCCCCCCCCCCACTCTCTCTCTGGGATAAATAAATAAATATAATAAAATAAAATCAACTTCCTTATATCTGTGAAGAGTCCATCATGGATTTTTATTGGAATTCCATTAGATCTATAGATCAATTTGGGGAAAATTGGTATAGTGGCTATATTGAGTCTTCCAGTTTATGAACATGGTATGCCTCTCCATTTATTTAGGTCTACTTTGATTTCTTTCAGGAGCATCTTGCAGTTTTCAGCATATAAATCATACACCTATTCTGTTAGATCTATACTTAAGTATTTCATTTGGGTGAGAGGTGTCTAAATTACTATAGTTTCCATATCCAGAATACATTTCTAGTAATTTTCTAAGTCTTATATATATCTTGATATAACCTGTTTCTCAAGAGAGGATTTGACTTTCTTTTAGACACTATCAATCCAGGAAAACGACATTTTCATCTTTTCAAAAAAAAATCACACATTTAGAGGGGGGCAGAGCAAGATGGCGGAGGAGTAGGAGACCTGGATTTCGTCTCCTCTCAGGAATTCAGCTGGATAGGGATCAAACCATTCTGAACACCTACAAACCCAACAGGAAATCGAAGAAAAGAATAGCAACAACTCTCTGAACAGAAAAGCCACCACTTTCTGGAAGGTAGGACGTGCGGAGAAGTGAATCCGAGGCGATATTCGGGAGGATAGATGGCAGGGGAGGGGCCTCCGTCAGCCGCTTATGGCAAGTGATAGAGCCGCGGAGCACAAAATCGGAACTTTCAAGTCTGCTCCGCTGAGGGACGTCACTCCGGTGGCTAAGCTGGGGGTGGAACCCTCGCGGGACAGTGTGGTCTCAGGACCCTTGGGGTCACAGAAAGACCGGGGGTACCTGAGTGCGGCAGAGCTCCCAGGTATCAGAGCAGAGAAGCTGGCTGCAGAGGCGGAGCCCAGGCGCGGGCTCTCAGCTCGGGGTTGCCATAAACCATGATCCGCGGCACAGTCGGGCCACTGCTCCTCCAGCAGGGACCCAACAAGCGGCAGATCTGGGGAGACTCACCTTCCTCCCCCAGGAGGAGCGGCACGGGAGCACACCGCAGGGATCTGCTGGGTTTGGAGACTCCACATGGGGTTGAGTGCCGGAGATAGAAATGCGCGGTCACAGGCCAGGTGAGCACGGAGTGCGGCTGGAGACCGGGGAGACGGGAGTGACTGACTGCTTTTCTCTGGGGGCTCACTGAGGAGCAGGGCCCCAAGTTCTCGGCTCCTCCGGGGCGGAGATTGGGAGGCCGCCATTTTCACTCTCCGCCTCCAAAGCTGTACGGAAAGCTTGCAGGGAACAAAAGCTCCGGAGACCAAACCCGAGCAGATTACTTAGCCCCGACGGGGCAAGGGCGGGGCAATTCTGCCTCTGGCAAAGACATTTGGGAACCACGACAACAGGCCCCTCCCCCAGAAGATCAGCGAGAACAGCCAGCCAAGACCAAGTTTACCGATCAATGAGAACGGCAGAACTCCAGCGCTAGGGGAATACTACACATAGAATTCATGGCTTTTTTAACCATGATTCTTTAGTCTTTCAAAGTTAATTTTTTTTAACTGTCTTTTTTCTTTCTTTTTTAAAAAATTTTTCTTTTTCCCTTTTTCAACCAACATCTCACCAATCCCTTTTTTAAAAAAACATTTTTATTTTTCATTTTTAGAGTCATATTCTATCCCTTCATAGTAGTGACCCATATTTTTGGCATATATATATATAAGTTGTTCTCTCTTTAAAAATTTGAGATAGTTTCTTCTAACAGATCAAAATATATCCTAAATCTCTAGTATATGGCTTTTTTTCTACTCCCCTGCCTGATCACATTCTCTCCCTTTTTTTTTTCTTTTTTCTTTTTTTAAATCCTCTTCTTTCTTTTTTCAAACAACTTCTAATTGATTTCTTTTATAAAATTTTTTATAATTTCCATCTTTACAGTCATATTCCATCCCTTCATCATATCAACCCTTATTTTTGTATATATATAAGTTTTTCTTTCTTTAAAATTTTGGGAGGCACTTTCTTCTAACAGACCAAAATACACACAAAATCTAGTGTGCGGCACTGATCTATATACCAGCCTGATCATATTTGATCACATTCTGGGTTTTTTTGTTGTTGTTGTTGTTTTGTTTTGTTCTGCTTTTGTTTGTTTTTATCTTTATCTTTTTCTCTTTTTTTTTTTTCTTTTTCTTTTTCTTTTTTCTCTCTTTCCCTTTCTTTTCCCACTGCTTCAGGTCTTTTCTGATTTGTTTAGAGTATATTTTCTGGGGACGTTGTTACTCTGCTAGCATTTTGTTCTCTCATTAATCTATTCTCCTCTGCACAAAATGACAAGACGGAAAAAATTACCTCAACAAAAAGAACAAGAGGTAGTACCGACTGCCAGGGACCTACTCAATACGGACATTAGTACAATGTCAGATCTAGAGTTCAGAATCATCACTTTAAAGATACTAGCTGGGCTTGAGAAAAGCATGGAAGTTATTAGAGAAACCCTTTCTGGAGAAGTGAAAGAACTAAAATCTAACCAAGTTGAAATCAAAAAGGCTATTAATTAGGTGCAATCAAATATGGGGGCACTAACTGCTAGGATAAATGAGGCAGAAGAGAGAATCAGTGATATAGAAGACCAAATGAGGGAAAATAAAGAAGCTGAGAAAAAGAGAGATAAACAACTACTGGATCACGAGGGCAGAATTCAAGAGATAAGCGATACCATAAGACGAAACAACATTAGAATAATTGGGATCCCAGAAGAAGAAGAAAGAGAGAGAGGGGCAGAAGGTATAATGGAGCAAATTATAGCAGAGAACTTCCCTAATTTGGGGAAGGAAACAGGCATCAAAATCCAGGAGGCACAGAGAACCCCTCTCAAAATCAATAAAAATAGGTCAACACCCCGACATCTAATAGTAAAACTTACGAGTCTCATAGACAAAGAGAAAATCCTGAAAGCAGCTCAGGAAAAGAGATATGTAACCTACAATGGTAGAAACATTAGATTGGCAACAGACCTATCCACAGAGACCTGGCAGGCCAGAAAGGACTGGCAGGATATATTCAGAGCACTAAATGAGAAAAATATGCAGCCAAGAATACTATATCCAGCTAGGCTGTCATTGAAAATTGAAGGAGAGATAAAAAGCTTCCAGGACAAACAAAAACAAAAGGAATTTGCAAACACGAAACCAGCCCTACAAGAAATCTTGAAAGGGGTCCTCTAAGCAAAGAGAGACCCTAAAAGCAACATAGACCAGAAAGGAACACAGACAATATACAGTAAGTCACCTTACAGGCAATACAATGGCACTAAATTCCTATCTTTCTTTTTTTTTTTTTTAAGATTTTATTTATTTATTTGAGAGAGAGAATGAGATAGAGAGAGCATGAGAGGGGGGAGGGTCAGAGGGAGAAGCAGACTCCCTGCTGAGCAGGGAGCCCGATGTGGGACTCGATCCCGGGACTCCAGGATCATGACCTGAGCCAAAGGCAGTCGCTTAACCAACTGAGCCACCCAGGCGCCCCAATTCCTATATTTCAGTAGTTACCCTGAATGTAAATGGGCTAAATGCCCCAATCAAAAGACACAGGCTATCAGATTGGATTAAAAAACAAGACCCATCGATATGCTGTCTGCAAGAGACTCATTTTAGAACCAAAGACACCCCCAGATTGAAAGTGAGGGGATGGAAAACCATTTACCATGCTAATGGACACCAAAAGAAAGCTGGGGTGGCAATCCTTATATCAGACAAATTAGATTTTAAACCAAAGACTGTAATAAGAAATGAGGAAGGACACTATATCCTACTTAAAGGGTCTATCCAACAAGAAGATCTAACAATTGTAAATATCTATGCCCCTAACATGGGAGCAGCCAATTATATAAGGCAATTAATAACAAAGCAAAGAAACACATCGACAACAATACAATAATAGTGGGGGACTTTAACACCCCCCTCACTGAAATGGACAGATCGTCTAAGCAAAAGATCAACAAAGAAATAAAGACTTTAAATGACACACTGGACCAAATGGACTTCACAGACATATTCAGAACATTACATCCCAAAGCAATGGAATTCACATTCTTCTCTAGTGCCCATGGAACATTCTCCAGAAGAGATCACATCCTAGGTCATAAATCAGGTCTCAACCGGTACCAAAAGATTGGGATCATTCCCTTCCTATTTTCAGACCACAATGCTTTGAAACTAGAACTCAATCACAAGAGGAAAGTCAGAAAGAACTCAAATACATGGAGGCTAAAGAGCATCCTACTGAAGAATGAATGGGTCAACCGGGAAATTAAAGAAGAATTTAAAAAATTCATGGAAACCAATGAAAATGAAAACACAATTATTCAAAATCTTTGGGATGCAGCAAAGGCAGTCCTAAGAGGAAAGTATATAGCAATACAAGCCTTTCTCAAGAAACAAGAAAGGTCTCAAGTACACAACCTAACCCTACACCTAAAGGAGCTGGAGAAAGAGCAGCAAATAAAACCTAAACCCAGCAGGAGAAGAGAAATAATAAAGATCAGAACAGAAATCAATGAAATAGAAACTAAAAGAACAGTAGAACAGATCAACGAAACTAGGAGCTGGTTCTTTGAAAGAATTAACAAGATTGATAAACCCCTGGCCAGACTTATCAAAAAGAAAAGAGAAATGACCCAAATCAACAAAATCATGAATGAAAGAGGAGAGATCACAACCAACACCAAAGAAATACAAACAATTATAAGAACATATTATGGACTACTCTATGCCAGCAAATTAGATAACCTGGAAGAAATGGATGCATTCCTAGAGATGTATCAACTACCAAAACTGAACCAGGAAGAAATAGAAAACCTGAACAGACCTATAACCACTAACGAAATTGAAGCAATCATCAAAAATCTCCCAAAAAACAAAAGCCCAGGGCCAGATGGCTTCCCAGGGGAATTCTACCAAACATTTCAAAAAGAATTAATACCTATTCTTCTGCAACTGTTCCAAAAAATAGAAATGGAAGGAAAACTTCCAAACTCATTTTATGAGGCCAGCATTACCTTGATCCCAAAACCAGACAAAGACCCCATCAAAAAGGAGAATTACAGACCAATATCCCTGATGAACATGGATGCAAAAATTCTCACCAAAACACTAGCCAATAGGATCCAACACTACATTAAAAGGATTATTCACCACGACCAAGTGGGATTTATCCCTGGGCTGCAAGGTTGGTTCAACATCCGCAAATCAATCAACGTGATACAATACATTAACAAAAGAAAGAACAAGAATCATATGATCCTCTCAATAGATGCAGAAAAAGCATTTGACAAAGTACAGCATCCTTTCTTGATCAAAACTCTTCAGAGTATAGGCATAGAGGGTACATACCTCAATATCATAAAAGCCATCTATGAAAAACCTACAGCGAATATCATTCTCAATGGGGAAAAACTGAGAGCTTTCCCCCTAAGGTCAGGAACGCGGCAGGGATGTCCACTATCACCACTGCTATTCAACATAGTATTGGAAGTCCTAGCCACAGCAATCAGACAACAAAAAGAAATCAAAGGCATCCAAATCAGCAAAGAAGAAGTCAAACTCTCACTCTTTGCAGATGATATGATACTTTATGTGGAAAGCTGCAAAGACTCCACCCCAAAACTGCTAGAACTCATACAGGAATTCAGTAAAGTGGCAGGATATAAAATCAATGCACAGAAGTCAGTGGCATTCCTATATACCAACAACAAGACAGAAGAAAGAGAAATTAAGGAGTCGATCCCATTTACAATTGCACCCAAAACCATGAGATACCTAGGAATAAATCTAACCAAAGAGGCAAAGGATCTGTACTCAGAAAACTATAAAATACTCATGAAAGAAATTGAGGAAGACACAAAGAAATGGAAAAACGTTCCATGCTCATGGATTGGAAGAACAAATATTGTGAAGATGTCAATGCTACCTAGAGCAATCTACACATTCAATGCAATCCCCATTAAAATACCATCCACTTTTTTCAAAGAAATGGAACAAATAATCCTAAAATTTGTATGGGATCAGAAAAGACCCCGCATAGCCAGAGGAATGTTGAAAAAGAAAAGCAAAGCTGGCAGCATCACAATTCCGGACTTCCAGCTCTATTACAAAGCTGTCATCATCAAGACAGTATGGTATTGGCACAAAAACAGGCACATAGATCAATGGAACAGAATAGAGAGCCCAGAAATGGACCCTCAACTCTATGGTCAACTAATCTTCGACAAAGTAGGAAAGAATGTCCAATGGAGAAAAGACAGTCTCTTCAACAAATGGTGTTGGGAAAATTGGACAGCCACATGCAGAAGAATGAAACTGGACCATTTCCTTACACCACACACAAAAATAGACTCCAAATGGTTGAAAGACCTCAATGTGAGACAGGAATCCATCAAAATTCTAAAGGAGAACACAGGCAGCAACCTCTTCGACCTCAGCCACAGCAACTTCTTCCTAGAAACATCGCCAAAGGCAAGGGAAGCAAGGGCAAAAAATGAACTATTGGGACTTCATCAAGATAAAAAGCTTTTGCACAGCAAAGGAAACAGTCAACAAAACCAAAAGACAACCGACATAATGGGAGAAGATATTTGCAAATGACATATCAGATAAAGGACTGGTATCTAAAATCTATAAAGAACTCATCAAACTCAACACCCAAAGAACAAAGAATCCAATCAAGAAATGGGCAGAAGACATGAACAGACATTTTCCCAAAGAAGACATCCAAATGGCCAACAGACACATGAAAAAGTGCTCAACATCGCTCGGCATCAGGGAAATCCAAATCAAAACCTCAATGAGATACCACCTCACACCAGTCAGAATGGCTAAAATTAACAAGTCAGGAAACAACAGATGTTGGCGGGGTTGCGGAGAAAGGGGAACCCTCCTACACTGTTGGTGGGAATGCAAGCTGGTGCAGCCACTCTGGAAAACAGTATGGAGGTTCCTCAAAAAGTTGAAAATAGAGCTACCATACAATCCAGCAATTGCACTACTGGGTATTTACCCCAAAGATACAAAAGTAGGGATCCGAAAGGGTACGTGCACCCTGATGTTTATAGCAGCAATGTCCACAATAGCCAAACTGTGGAAAGAGCCAAGATGTCCATCGACAGATGAATGGATAAAGAAGAAGTGGTATATATATACAATGGAATATTATGCAGCCATCAAAAGGAATGAGATCTTGCCATTTGCAACGACATGGATGGAACTGGAGGGTATTATGTTGAGTGAAATAAGTCAAACAGAGAAAGACATGTATCATATGACCTCACTGATATGAGGAATTCTTAATCACAGGAAACAAACTGAGTGTTGTTGGAGTGGGGGTTGGGGTGGGAGGGATGGGGGGACTGGGTGATAGACACTGGGGATGGTATGTGCTCTGGTAAGTGCTGTGAATTGTGCAAGACTGTTGAATCTCAGATCTGTACCTCTGAAACAAATAATGCAATATATGTTAAGAAAAAAAAAAAGAAGAAGAAGAAGGTAGCAGGAGGGGAAGAATGAAGCAGGGGAAATCGGAGGGTAGACGAACCATGAGAGACAATGGACTCTGAAAAACAAACTGAGGGTTCTAGAGGGGAGGGGGGTGGGAGGATGGGTTAGCCTGGTGGTGGGTATTGAGGAGGGCACGTTCTGCATGGAGCACTGGGTGTAATGCACAAACAATGAATCATGGAACACTACATCTAAAACTAATGATGCAATGTATGGGGATAATATAAGAATAAAAAAAATTTTTTTAGTAAAAATAAAAAAAATAAAATGGTGTCTGAGAAAGAGGATAAAAAAAAAAAAAATCACACATTTAGTAAACAGTTGGGCTTCAAACCACCTAAGCACAGGCTTATGGCCAGGAGTTCCCAGGAAGACTTCTCGTGCTCCCCCAGAGCCGAGGCTGGGGCTGGCATGCGTCCTTACGGTCACCCTCTGTGGGCAGGGGTTTCTATTCACTGATAAAGGTATTGTCCTGGGGGTCCTGGCTTCAGGCTCTAGCCACCATGCTCAGCTTCAGGCTGTCTCCCTCTGAGTGGGAGGTCCATTAAAGTCAGGCCAGGACAACCAGGGACTGGTAGATACCTCGGACAAGTACCAGGGTGGGGGAATGCAGATCTCCCCCACTCACCCATGTGTTTCTGGCTGGTGAGTTGCCTTCATTGTCCTCAAAGTCAGCCACTCATCAAAAGAGGCTGTTTTCTTCTAATTTATCTGGAATGTTAAGTGTGCTATCCTAGAAGCAGCTTTTCTGTAGAGCTACTCTTTCATGTTACCAGAAACAAAGTCCAAGCAAATAGTCTTAAATGTTTAAATCATAAGCATAATCATGATTTTATAATAACTTGTAGTAAATGATCTGGAATAAATGACCTCATTTTGTAGAGACTCAGACATGGAAAGGTCAAGACCAAACAACCTTCTGAGACAGCATAGGGGCCCCAGCCCACAACTCCAGGCTTCTGGCCAGCTCTCTGTGCACCTGTGACCGTGTTGCTAATGGAGCCCCATGTGAGCCAGCGTGGCAGGTGGAGGTGAGCATGCCAGGGGACCCGTGCATTGTCCCAGTGGGTCTAGTGAGCAGGTCCCAGGTGAAATGGAAGGGAAGATCACCAGCGCAGCACAGGCAGAAGCCTGGAGACACACCTGGAAGGACATGCACGTGTATATCACATGACGTCAGATCTCTGTGCACCTGCGGGTGGCCCCCAAACCAGGAAAGCTGGGGAATCCCCCAAGAAAGGATGACTTTTCTGATGGCGTATGTCAGTTGGCCATAGCCTAAATCAATCCTGTTTTGTGATTTGGCTGAAGTAGGAGCGTGGTCTGCAAGTGCAGACAGATGTGGGGACTGGTATCCCTTCCAGCCCCCACCCCGGCACCCAGCACCGCTTGATTGCGAGCCAGGGGATTTCTGCGTCTTAGTGACCGGCCCCCAGCTGTGTGATCAGCACAGATAGAGCAAAGCCCAGAGTCAGTGTCCTCCCTTGCCCCTGTCTCCCCACAGTCACTGGGACTGACACCCCGTCCCTGGTGGCGACCCTCTTGTTCCGGCCGGGAGGGCCGGTTCACACTGAAGAAGCTGCATGCTGGCTCGTGGTAGCCAGCAGGGGGTCCTTGGCTTTCCATCAGGACCTCCTCCTAAGTGGGTATTATCTCACTTGAGTGGGAATCAGCAAGAATCAGAGCAGGTTCCTGTAGAACTGTGTGTGCTACATGCTTTTAAAAAGCCCTACAAAGATGGCACCCCCACAGCACCCGTGATGAGGGGTGACACGGTGATGCTGATTTCCCTTCCCCGCCTCCAGGCGCCATGAGGAGGAGGCGGCTTCCCTGGCTGTTCCTGCAGGGAGGCTGTGCTGGTGCTTTTCTGTTCTGAGGGGGGACGCGTAGGGGCCTTGCCCTTGGTTCTCAGCGCCATCCTGATTCTCTTTATTCCAGGTCTTATCTCTTCTCCAAGCCCGTTCCTTCCTTTCCCAGGAACCAAGGGATGGATGCCTCCTTCATCTCTACCTTTCCACAGACTCAGTCCTCCACTCATGAGGTGAAAAGTGCCCAGCAGCAAAAGTGTACTACGGATTCCTGCCCCTCCCTCTCTCCTTCCCTCCCTTTTTCCTTCCTTCCTCCCCTCCTTCCTCCCTCCTTCCTCCCTCCTTCCCTCATTCCTTCCTCCTTCTTTCCTTCCCCTCCCTCCTTCCCTCCTTCCCTCCCTCCCCATTTCCTCCTTCCTTCCTTTCCTTTCCCTCCCTTCTTCCTTCTTCCTCTCCCCTTCCTTTCTCAGAACCCCGAGCTCATGTTGCCATCAGATCCATTATTGGCACCCTGTACTTTTTCCATTTACTGCTAAGGTGATTATTGCTCCCTCCCCCCTGCTTCTTTCTTGCTCTCTCTTCCAGAAGAGGGGGGGTGGCGGGTACTGCTACAAACATTCATCACAGTCTTTATTATTTTGGCAAGGAAAACAAATGGGAATCAAAGAGTCTTTTTCCTGTCAGGGTGGTGATGAAGGCAGTGTCAGTAAACGGAACAATTCATGTAACCGGATTGAAGCCTGAGAGCACAATAAAGCAACGTGGGATCAACCCCGACCGACAAGGAGGGTACGGCTCCAGGTTCTACCCTCTGATAGTAACGGGTCTCTGTCTGCTTAACTCTTCAGCTGGGCGGAAAGCAGGGCTGGCTCTCCGGCACACGATCCAGAGTTGTCAGGCAGCCTGTGCCCAGCCTGCCTCCCCGGGGGTCACCCAGCTGCCCCCCTTGTCACCCAGCCCCTCCCCCCGGGGTCACCCAGCTCCCCATGTGTCACCCAGCCCCTCCCCCGTATCACCCAGCCTTTTCCCCCATCACCCAGCCCCTCCCCCATCACCCTGCCCCTTCCCCCAGGGTCACCCAGCCCCTGCCCTCCCCCCAGTCTCTCAGCCCCTCCCCCGTGTCACCCAGCCCCCCTCCCTCTCTAACAAGCAGTCAACAGAAACCAACGTCATGCACCTCCCCAGTCCTCGGTTTCTCCACCTGTAGAGTGGACGGATTTGAACCAAGTTCCCTTTTGCCTCTAAGATTCCAGAGCCACACTAATCTCATTTTCAAGCTAAGGAGATGGTTCTCATCAGTGTAGAAAACAAAGTACAAGGTGGGATCTGGTTTAAAAGGAAGGAGCTGGTCAGAACTCAAGGACTTCAGGACCCTCGCATTCCTTCACAACTTAACAAGAAGAAGAAAAATCTCCCGCACGCTTCTCCCATTCCCTCCCTCAGTTTGTCAGAGCTCCTTTTATTGTTAAATGAGTTTGTCACAAACATTTTGGCTAATATAACACTGAGGTATCAGAAAAGATTCCAACGAGGGCATCAAACCAACAAAATTAAAATTCTAAGTTGGTTTGAAAAAACAGTCTCAGAAGACACCCAGATGGCCAACAGACACATGGAAAGATGCTCAGCATCACTGATCATCAGGGAAATGCAAATCAAAACCACCATGAGATACCACCTCACTCCTGTCGGAATGGCTAGAATCAACAGCACAAGAAACAACAGGTGTTGGCGAGGATGCAGAGGAAGGGGAACCTCGTGCACGGCTAGTGGGAAGGCAAACCGGTGTGGTCACTGTGGAAAACAGTACGGAGGGTCCTCAAAGCCTTAAATGTAGAGTTACCCTACGACCCAGCAATTGCACTACTGGGTGTTTGGCCAAAGAAAATGAAACCACTAATTTGAAAAGATATACACACACTATGTTTATAGCAGCATTATCTGCAACACCAAATTATGGAAACAGCCCAAGTGTCCATCTGTTGATGAATGGATAAAGAAGATGTGGTATACACATGCAAAGGAGTATTACTCGACCATAACGAAGAATGAGATCTTGCCATTTGTGACAACATGGATGGAGCTAGAGAGTATTATGCTAAGTGAACTAAGGCAGTCAGAGAAAGACAAATACCATATGATCTCACTCATGTGTAGAATCTAAAAGACAAAACCAATGAATAAACGGAAAGCAGAATCAGATCTGTGAATACAGAGAACAAACTGTCGGTTGCCGAGGGGAGGGGGAGGGGTGATGGGCAAAGTGGGTGAAGGGAGCGGGAGGGACAGGCTTCCAGCGACGCAGTGAGTAAGTCACGGGGATGGAAAGTACAGCGCAGGGAACGCGGTCAGTAATACCGTGATGTTACTACAACAGGGCAACGGAGTCAGTAATAACTCTGGTGATGGACGGTAACCACCCTTAACTGCGGTGAGCATTGTGTAATGTGTATAAATTACCAAATCACTATGTTATACACTTGAAACTAATATGTTATATGTCAACTATACTTCAATTAAGAAAACTTTTTATTAATCAAATACCTGTGGGTATATGAGACAATATCTTGTCATCTGGATTGTTCATGACTATTGTAACATCTTTGCCAATAAATGACTAAAAAGAATTCTTAAAAAGCCTCAAATAAAACTCTGCTAGTTGGATCAAATCTCCTTTTAAGAGGTGGTGTGGAGAAGAAGCACCACACTTCGTTTCTCAGAAGGTGTGCACCGCTTGCTGGAGTTCGGGGTCGACAATGGCCCGAGTCTCCAGCGCTGCCACGGCAGGGGCGCCCGCGGTCCCTCCTCTGCACTGCACTGACCTGACCAGGACGGCACCAAGTCCAGACCCGGCTTCTGTCCGCTCTTGGAGGAGGCTGTAGTGAAGCGCGTCTCCGTCTCCAGGACCAGGTTCCGTCGCGGTGGGTCAGGCACTCGGGTAGAAGGGACCTGAGGGCATCTTAACCACCAGGATTCTCCTCTGGTTTTATTGCTCAGATGAGCCAAGCCACAAACACACGGAAATGGCAAGAAAGGAAATTGGAGAGAAATTGGAGAAATGGCTACAAAGGTTCTTCTTTTTTAAACATTTGTCTTATTTATACTTGTTGCGAAAGCCCATCAGTGAAAGAGAGCTGCGCTGTCAAACCCTTTCTCTCTCAGACCACTCATGAAGGTGTGACCTGTTTTAAGAAAAGGTGATATTGAAGAAGAAAAAACCTTTAGTGTAGAAACATTAAGGATGACTATTCACATGTCAAAAAGATTTGCCTCTTTACGGGAGATTTCGTCACCGTGCTTTTTAAAGTACTATACAAATCCAATGTGTTTTCAATGCCTTTCAATTAAAAGAATTGATTCACACTCAACTTTATTTCAACGTTATTTCAACTTTATTTCAGTTTAAATATAATGCGATAAAAATTTATTGTTCTACTTTTCATTCCGGGGAATGTATTTCCTTACGGTTGATGGGAGCAACCAGCTTCAAAGCCGACAGTGAGCTACCACAGAGAGATGTACAAGCGGGTCCTAGCTCCATTCTGCCACTGACTAGTGGCAAGTCCTGTCCCCCCAGCCTCAGTTTGCCCGCTGGGGAAGTGGGAGCAAAGATGCTTGCCTACTATGCTGTATCTCAAAAATGGTGATGGCTTTAAAAAGTGAGGCAGCAGAGGCGTGCGACCCTCGCAGACTGGAGGGGTTGTTGCCGTCCTGCAAGCTCTCTGCAGTCCGAGAAGGGCGCCTGCTCCGACGGGGGCTAGGGCACTCGCAGGCGGAGTTACCAGGTGCCACGGCTGATTCCCTCCAAGACCGTCTCCAGCGTGGAGGCCTCCACGCTATATCCCTGCTCATCCTCCCTCAGAGCCTCGTCTGCCGGGAAATAATCTGATGCCCGTCAAGTCGCCGCTGCCGTCCTGCTGTCCCTGCACCAGCTCTCCCAGGGCAGTGAATGGAAGGATCCCACGCCCTGCACCACGCGTTTTGCTCCTGGCCTCCCGTGAGTCAACTTACTTAACTCGCAACCACCGCATGCAGGTAAGTGGGCCCTGCTGTGCATCAGGAAAACCGCAGCTCCCAATTTCAGGGACTTGTTCAAGGTCACACAGCAAGGGAGGCGGACTCTGGATTCAGGCTCCAGTCCTCGGGATGCTAAGGCTGTGCTCCGACCTTGGAGTAGGGGCCTGTCCTCTGTTACAAGCATGGAGGAGGGGGGCAACCAGGCCTGCCTGGGGCAGCTGACCACGCGCCAGCCGGCGTGAATGGCGCAGATGGATTTACGGCCTAAAGGAGGGATGTGGAGCAATGAGGTGGTCTCCCCCAAACAAGGACTTCTGGAATGATCCATGCTCGTGTACATGCCGTGCGTGCACGGCCCAGCAGGTTGGCGCCGAGCTCTTCACTTCCACAAGAGGCCCTGCTGCACATCCTTCCCCCACCAGCCCCGCAGGACCTGAGCCCTCCACTCCTGGGCCGTGAAGGTCAACGTTCCCCTCACGTGGTGGGAACCTGTCACCGAGGCTGGGGTGCAGGCGTCTGAGGACCCAGCAGCAGGGGCTGAGTCCCAGGCGGGGCCGCCCAGCCGCCAGCACACAGAAGTGGGTCGGGGCCGTCCCGGCGTCCGAGCACCGTCCAGGCCCTGACCGAAGTGAAGACGAATTCACAGTGTGCGATCCTTCAGCATCCAGATGACAGTGACTTCACACAAAATCGCGTTTAGGTCGTTTCTCCAAGAGTTGGTCACGCGATACGATGACGCTCTCCTCCACAAGCCAGCAGCTACTGGCGGCGAGATGCAGCCGTGGGGCCGAGGGTCCCTGTCGCGAGTGACATGCAGCCTCCCAGCCCTGCCCAGCCCAGTGTGCCCATCCAGCCCCGACCTGTAGGCTGTCCCTGGGTCTGGGCCGTCAGTGGCCTGGAGGGCGTGTCTGGAGGGTCTGGTGTGACAGCTCGGCCGCCAGGGGTCCTGGGAGGGGGGAAGGTGAGGGAGGGGAGGGGGCTGCACTCACAATGCAGCCTGGGCCGACTCCACATGGGGAGTGCCGCGGGGGGGGGGGGCTTCTTTGATCTCATTCCCCAGCCCCCAAATCTGAGCCCTGGCCATTCACCCTAAAAATATGCTTCTCTAAGCAACCACTGAGGATTGTATTGATTACAAAGGGGTGGGGGCAGCAGAGGGAAGGTGACATCCCTGCCGCGGTGCGGGGGAGGGAGAGAGCTTCGGGACAAAGGAACGAGAATATCCTGCCCAGTTTAGGGCCACCGGTCCTGGGCCTGAGGCTCCCCGGGTGACGGTCCATCCAGATCTATCCCAGTGCTTGTCCCACCCCTCTCTGCTTTTCCCTCAGCTTCCCTTCTGACCACCCACCATTCGGACACGTGTGCGTGCCCATGGGAACGCCCCCGCAGCGTCCCGATGGTGTGGGCCCTTTCCAAAAGACGCCTAAGTTAACACAGCACGAGCCAGAGTTGGCGATTAGAGGAGTTTGTAGCAGAAACCTCAGGAAAGAAAAATGGGTAAGAACAGGGTGCTTTTATTTTCAAGAAATCATTGCCTCACAGAAAAAAAATGAATGGCTTGCTCTTATTGGCTCTCCTTGTCCTGCCTTTTCTGCCAAGGAAAAAGAAGCCCAATTGTTAACCTCTGTAGGACAGACAGAGACAGCTGGGAGATCCAGCAAGCAGAAAATGAAGGGTTTGCACAAACGAAGACCTCAGTCCTGGGTGCAGAACCTTGGCGACAGGGCGTGGGCTGCAAGGCCCTGCAACGTGCTCTTTGAAAGCTCGTCGTCGAAAGAGAGACACCAAATTCTGAGTCAATAATCAGTAAGCCCTTTGATGAGAAATAGAGACGTCGGGTCCTGGGAATGCTCACTATCGTGTTCACACCCAGAGGCAAGCGCAGGCCGGACCCGCGAACAACACGGCGTCTGCAGGAGGGACCCAGGGCTCCGGCTCCCGGACACACACAAGCCCACTGCAGACCCACGCCCAGCGCAGCTCAGGGATCTGAGGGGGCGCCCGCCGCCCTGGGTTGCCGACCTGCTGACTCCCCACGCACACCCACGCTCACCCACGTGCACAGACGCTGTCCTCTCTTTCACGAATGCCTCTCCACTGGGACACCACTTCCTCCCACATCCTTTAAAACATCACCTAAAAATACTCAGAAAATCCTTCTTACAGAAGGTGATGGCCCTATTGATTAAAAGAAAATTAGATTGAATTATTTTGGGAGACATAATGTCCATCATCAGTTAAAACGTATGTTAAATTAATTCATTTGCTGGTTTCAGAGCAGACAAATTAGGAGCCACTGGGGAAAATCCTGTTACAAATAGACTCTCTTAAAAAGACATACATTGCTTCTTTCCTATTATGCTGCTCTCCCTCCGTCAACACTGTGTGCACACGCACGCCCCCTGACAGGTCTGATGTCACAAACCTATTTTATCTCAACATCAGTGTTTTCATAAAGTTACTAGCTTCTGCTCGCGTGTAACCTGCCGCAGCAACGCCGACCTCAGCCAGACTGGCAGAGGCTCTGCTCAGGGCGCTGCGGGCTGGGGGCCTTCCCGTCCCCCCACCCCGCCCCTCCGGCCACACGGCGTGATTGTCCCCGGATCACGAATTGCCTGTGTGTCCGGCTGCATCTGAAACGCACGTCCCATTGTGGGGGAGGAATGAAGCCCAGGAAGAGAAGACAACCTGTCTATCTTTAGCAGGCGTTTCAACAACACAGATTTAAGGGGGTTGCCCCCACCCTCGCCCCGCCCACCGCCCTGTGCCCCTTCAATCTTGTCAGCTGTGAAATGGGTCTTTCTGGCCCCTCTCTCGCCTCAGGGAGATGAAAGGTGGAGTCATGAATCAGCAGCACTGACAGCCCAGCCAAGGCCCAGCAGCGGGGGGCTCCTTTGTCTGGGCCGCTCTGACCTCCCTCGGCCTGGCTGCCTGTGGGAACCGCCCAAGGAATGCGGCGGGAGGGGGCACGGCGTGGCGGGGTCCTCCCTCTGCAGCCCGCCTGCTGATGCTGGGCCCACGGCTGCTTGTCTGGTCTGCACCTCCACCGGGCTCTACAGGCCAGACGGGGCGCTCTGCCCCGGCCCACACCGGGAGCCCGCAGAGGCTCTGTCCTGGGTGTCCGGAGAGGACGCGGCCACGGGCGAACCACTGCAAATGGGAAGCTCGGGGCTGAGGCTCTGGCGGGAAAGGAGCATCTGCTTGGCAGCAAGGCTGCACAAACCCACAGCGGTTCAGGGGGGCCTGTTGCCCCAAGCACGGCCCAGGGCCTCGTTTGGTGTAGAACAAACATTTTCAAGAAAATATTAAGTCATTCATGACATGACCACCCAGCCTGAGAGAGTGTGTCTCCCGGGGAGGGGGCGTCTCATGCATTTTCAGGGACCAGCGGTGTCCAAGCTCTGGCCCACGAGGCTCACATGTTTATTGCAAAGACCAGAAAACCTCACCGTCCGAGCCTCAAGGTGAGGCCAGAGAGCTGCTTGCTTCTTTTCTAACCAGTTATCTTTCTAAACAGAATCCATCCAAATTTCAGTGTTCACAACCATTATCTGTGTATAGGAAAACAAGTTTTAAATTGCACAGGAAAATAGGAAAACAAAGGCAGGCAATAACATTAAAAAACCCAGATATAGCTTTTCTTAATCATGCATGTTTCCTTCTTTTCAGCATCAGTGCCAAACGGAAGGAGCGGGCTATTTCAAAGGCAGGTGCCGACTGTCGTGGCTGATGCACACCGTGGTTTCTGCGCAGCTAAACCGCAGGGCTGGGCGCTGGGGCCGGCCCTACGGACAAGCAGACTGGCTCCTGCCTTCTTCAGGAGAGCAGACGTCTGTAGAGATGAGCTCCTCCATGATGCCGCTTCTAGGCTGGTGGCTACCAGTGAGAATTTGATGGAGGGGGTCGAGAAGCACCAAGGGGTGCATCCGAGTCCCTGTTCTCCTGCTGCCTGGTCTAACCAGGTCAGCTCCTCATCATGCCACGGGAAGAGTGCCCGCCACAGCGCCGCCCCCCGGACTGGGTAAGCACCACCCTGCAGGCCTTCCCAGGCTCGCATTCAGGTAGATACCGGAGCCTACCAGCCACTGATGTTCTGTCTATATTTTAAGTTCAAATGAACTGAAGTGGCCATGTGAAGGGCTTTTTCCATGTCGGAAGCTCCCTAGTTTTTACCCACCATCCAACCTCCCAGAAGGTGGTGGAAATGGCACAAGGACCGTGGTGTCCTGCGACGGCGGAGGTGACACCCAGGAGGGAAGGGGACAGTGGACGTACCTACCAGGCGGCTCAGCCCGAACCCACTGCCCCTCGAGAGCCTGGATGTGAGGGGGACGCGGCCTCGAGGCCCTGGCTCCTTCCGCCCTGGATTGCCATCTGCATAGCGTGGACTGGCTTATGTTCGCTTCAGTTGGGAGTCATCTTTTTTTTTTTTTTTTAAGATTTTATTTATTTATTCATGAGAGACAGAGAGAGAGAGAGAGAGACAGAGGCAGAGGGAGAAGCAGGCTCCCCGCGGGGCAGGGAGCCCGATGCGGGACTCGATCCTGGGACTCCAGGATCATGACCTGAGCCGAAGGCAGTCGCTTAACCAACTGAGCCACCCAGGTGCCCCCGTTGGGAGTCATCTTGAATGGGCAAATATACTTTGAGGTCCTCCAGGCCCATGGTGGGTAAACTGATTTTAAGTGTTGTGGGATCGTCTTGGAAGAAGCGTTCCAATCCTGGGGAGAATTATTGCTGTGAATGTGCGTGTCACACTCTGTGAGCACAATGACGGCCCCCGCCCAGCTGCTGTCCTTGTGTGCGTGTGCAGGGGTGCAGCCCCGCTTTCTCGCTTTCTCTCCTGTCCGTTATTCCTGAGCCAGTGCTAAATTCCTGGTGGCCTCACAGCCAGTGTGTGCCTAGCTGCTTGGCCAAGGAAGGAAAGACGGCAGTCTCCGTGCATTGACGTCAGGGAGGGTTGTGGGGGACACTGGGTCGCTGATGCTGGGAGCAGCCGAGCTGCCGGGCCAGGGGCTGCAGAGCCCACCCCAGCGGCAGACCCCGCCTGTGAGCAGACGTCATGGAGCAGGGCTGACAAACGGCTTTCTGAGGACCGCACGGAGGGCATTTGTGTGAATGCCTAGGAATAGAAATGTTGGTCAAATATAAACCTTCCTCCTCAGCTGGCAGCACCAGCCGGCTTGTCACTCAGCAAATCTTTTATTTGTTTATCATGGAAAAAAATCAGACATGAAGAAAAGCAGGAAGAACAGTCCAGTAAATCTCCCTGTGCTCATGGTCCCACCTCAACAGCAGCCACCTACCAGAGCTCTGTCCCAGCCGCACGCCCGCCTCATTCTGCTCCAAATCTCCCGACGGTTTGGGGGAAATCTCACGCATTGTATTATTCCGTCCATAAATATTGTGGCCTAAGAGAAGGGCTCACTGAGACACACACGAGGCTCAGAAACACAGAACCACAATTCGATTCTTGAAAACACAGTTTCCAATTCCTTCTGCAGTTCCTTTAGTCCGTCCACTGTATCCCTACAGGGATGGCACTGACCCAGGAGTTCCAAGGTCCTGGACTCGAGACCCTGTCTGTGGTTATGCTGCCAAATCCCCACACATTCGTGTCATTTCTGCCACATAGCTTTTGGTTGTTAGGAATTTTTAAATTGAAATTTAACTGTTTGATAATTACGGGCAATAGTTACATTAGATTTAGAGTCAAATCTACACCTAGTGCCAGTGATGGGCTTGACGATCACGTCTCCGAGGGCGTGGGATTTACGGGGTGGGCCGCGCACGTGGGCCTTACCCACCACACCTCCCAGCCTGGTCTTCAGGGCAAGGGGGCTTCTGACCCCGCTGCGTTCTCCCCATAAGTGACCACTTTAAAATGCGTTTTACAGTTTGTCTTCCACCGTATTTTTGTATTTGAGTGCAGTGGACACACAATGTTATGTTGGCTTTGGGGTTACAACATGGGGACTCAACAAGTCCATCCGTTATGCAGCTGCCGTCTGTCCCCACACAGCCCTATTGCAGGATCCCCAATGGCAGTCCCTGTGCTGTGCCTTTTATTCCCCCAAAATTGAAAAAAGAAATACATACCATCCCACAACTCCACTACCAGGAAGTTCCCCAAAGAAAACAAAAACACTGATTTGAAAAGATCCGTTCATCTTCATGTTCACGGCAGCATCATCTACAGTAGCCAAGGTACGGAGGCAAGCCGAGCGTGCCCTGACGGACGACAGGGTAATGGAGATGTGCCTATGGACGGTGGAATATCGCTCAGCCATAACAAGGAAGGAAATTCCGCCATGGGTGACAACATGGGTGGACCTGGAGTGTATTTCACCAACTGAGATAAGTCAGTCACAGAGAAAGACAAATACCATATGATTTCACTCATATGTGGAATCTCAAAAACAAAACAAATAACAAATGAGTCAACAAACAAAAAGCAGAATCAGACCCCCAAATGCAAAGAACAAACTGATGGTGGTGGGAGGGGTGGGGTGGGGGCTGGGGAGCGGGAGGAGTGGGCTTCCAGTGAGGGGATGAATACGTCATTGTACTTTTAGTGTAAGCAAATGCCCACCAACCTCGGCCCTTATCCCTCTGTGCACAGAAATCCCTGCGTGCCCTCTGCCCCTTTCTTGGGTGAGTGGTAACGGGCGGCACACATGCTCGGCTGTTCTGGCCTCACAGCCCTCCTCCGTGTCTCTGTGAGCAAACATCTTTCATTCCATGCGTCCCTGATCGATGGATACTCAGGGTGCTTCCAGCTTTTGGGTTGGTTGGTTGGTTTGCTCTTATGAGCTGCGCCACAGTGAACCAGCCGTGGATGTCTTTCTGCATGTTGCCAACGTGTCTGTGAAGAGGTTTCTAGAAACAGGACATAATTTTCCTATACTGCACCTGATTTGCTCTGTCATGGCTGTGCCATTGTAAGCCATGTAGGAGAGCATCTTCACGGGACAGCATTGCCAAAGAGCGCATTGCTAAGTGCTTGGATTTTTATCTGGTGGATGAAAAAAATGATAGCCCGGATTGCAACATCCCAGGGAGCGGAACAGGCCCTCTGGTGCCCCGGCGGCCTCTGGTGTGCAGGCAGGAAGCCGACCGAGCTCACACACAATGACACAGAGACGCACAACCCACATGCACTTCTCTGAAAAGGGCTTGGTTTTCATGCTCTGCTGTTCAGGGTGGAGGCAACCGAGTAAAGGTGAGCTGTGCCCTTCTGCACCTGCCCCTGGGTCTGCACCTGCCCTGGTCTGGGGGTGGCAGATGGAGCAGGTCAGAATCAGGGAAGCGCCACACCTGAGCTCCTGACCAGACGGGGGTCCCCTGCTCAGAAAGTGGCCTGCTTCTCAGAACCCGTCTTGAAGGACGCAAACGCCGCTCCGTTCAGCTCTGGTTCACTTCCTGGTCTCAGAGAGGTGCCAGTCTTTGCAGAGTTGAACCTCGTTGCATTCCATGTGAGGCCAGGATGGTGCTGCGGTCAGTGAGAGCACATGGTGGAGGGCGCTCAGAGTCGTGGGGAGCTCGCCCTGGTGGATGCAATGGCTCGTATGTGCACATGTGTACAAGGTGTGCGTGTGTGTCATGTGTGTGCGCACATGTGTGCATGCATGTGTGTGCGTGTGTTAGCGGGTGTGCACGTGCATGTGCGGTGCTTACGGGTATGTGCATTAAAGTGTGTGCACGTGTGTGTTCCCAGGTGTGTATGCATGCCTGTGTGCATGGTGCACACGCGTGTGCGTGGTGTGCATGGTGTGCATGTTGCACAGGTGTATGCTCGATGCCCGTGTGTGCACGTGTGTACAAGGTGTGCGTGTGTGTCGTGTGTGTGCACATGTGTACAAGGTGTGCGTGTGTCGTGTGTGTGCACATGTGTGCATGCATGTGTGTGCGTGTGTTAGCGGGTGTGCACGTGCATGTGCGGTGCTTATGGGTATGTGCATTAAAGTGTGTGCATGTGTGTGTTCCCAGGTGTGTATGCGTGCCTGTGTGCATGGTGCACACGCGTGTGTGTGGTGTGCAGGGTGTGCATGTGCATGTTGCACAGGTTGCTCGATGCCCGTATGTGCACGTGTGTACAAGGTGTGCGTGTGTGTCGTGTGTGTGTGCACACGCGTGTGCAGGGTGTGCAGGGTGTGCATGTGCATGTTGCGCAGTTGTGTGCTCGATGCCCGTGTGTGCACATGTGTACAAGGTGTGCGTGT
>NW_023270316.1:1348819-1391473 GCF_011800145.1 Mirounga leonina | reverse complement strand
GCTCGATGCCCGTGTGTGCACATGTGTACAAGGTGTGCGTGTGTGTCATGTGTGTGTGCGCGCACACATGTGTGTGGTGCACGTGCCCTCAGACTCCTGGACAGTACGAGGGAAATGGACAGATTATTCCCGAGAAGCTGTCATCGCCTCCAGCAGGCATGGGCCGGCACCAGGAGCGTGGCCTCTGGAGCTGGGCGACTCACAGTCATCGCCCTGGATCCTGTCGGTGGGGTCTCCGTGTGGCGGGGGAGGGGTCCCACAGAGCCCCACACGGCTAACAGTGCCAGTGCTGGCCCCTTCATTGTCTCCGTGCAGACAAGTCTCCAGGCTTGGCCGAAACATGTGCAAGCTGAGCTTTAGAGAATATTCTAAAGCAATCCTGCACAACCTGTTTGGGGTGTGATAGAGTCATTTAGGGAATAAAAAGCTGCCTGGTTCCCGAAAATAGCACATAAAATGACCTATTAAATTGTAACATAAAAAACAGAACAATTTCCTATCATTTTATGGAATCCCGGATCTGATCTTCAATGTTCTTCTCTTAGCAGCAAAATGAGACAGAGGGGAACCCTATCGTCCCGCTGCACACAGGGTCTGTCCCCGGGCCTCTGGCTCCCAGCTCCAGGAGGGCACCCCGCCCGCCTGCCTACCTTTCCTCTGGTTCAGATCTACAGAACCCCGGCAAACTGAGTCAGTTGCCAAAGAAAAGCCAAGGGTTTATTCTTGAGAGCACGCCCAGCCAGGTGCTGTCAGCGGTCGTGAGCACCTGTGGACATCTGGCGGGGGCAGGGGACAGTCCTTCCCAGAAAGGCAGCAGGGGATGCACAACGTTCCCAAGGGCGGACTGCCCCAAACCTGAACGCAGGGAGCCAAGATAAGGAATTCTGGAACAAGTCCCGCGTGACCTGAAAGACACCTTGCCATCCAAATGGGAAAAGAAAGACAAGAAGAAGGAAAAGGGTGGCCGCGAGAAACAATGGAAAATAAAAGCAAAGGGCGTTGACTGGACCTCTTCTGTGCGCCCTGCTGAGAGCGGTTCGAGGAGGACCCAGAGGTGAGGGCGCTTCTTGCCGCAACGACAAGGCTCTGTGGGGAGAAGCCCGTCACGCCTGGTCCTGAGGGAGGTTCTGCTCCAGCGACGCGGACCCGGCGTGGAGGGAACACCGCCATTCTCCGGGAAAGCCCAGCTCACGGCAACGCCCAGGACAACCTGAACATCACCGAGGGTGCCCAGCAGAGAACGTGCTCAGAAACACGGCTCCCCCCCTCCTTCCCCTCGACTTCTCTCTAATTTTTGAAAATCACGAGAAACCCAAGGTCTCCCGGGTCCTCCCTCCCGTGCCGCGGGAGGCTGAGTCCTCCCTGACGCGGGATGTCCCTCTGATGAAGGCATCGACAAAGAGCCGAGAGTGTATCTTCCCTGATGGATGGTTTTTGGTTTCGTTACAGTGAAATATTGTTGAGTTTCCCCTAAGTTTGCACAGGATTCATAGCTGAGGAACGCTGAACTACCAACCATCATATTAGCGTTCATAATTATCACCTGTAATTGTTACAGCAGCGAACAATTACCCCTGGCAGCAACAGAATCGGGGAAGGTGCCACTCATTAACGAAACACTGTACGGTTTTCATTTCACAAGACTGTCCAAGCTTGAGCAGAAAGGAAAAACAGAGAATACTAAATACATATTCAAATGCAAACAGAATCCTATGACAAAGTAGTTATTTCCTGGCTCAAATCAAAATTTTAAACAGTTTACTTCCCTCTGTCTTCCCGAGAGTTTTCTGTAACAAACTTTCAGTGTCACGAGTAATAGCGGCTCTTGGCGAGGATCAGTCTCCTGAGCCTGTGAGTGCAGCGCGCTCCTTATTACAGGGTGCATTATGCAGAAGCTCCGTGCGGTGATGGGACATGGCAACCCCGCTGTGAGGATGCCTATCAGAGCTTCTTTTAAAGCCCTTTCTCAATTGTCAGCAAAGTATTTTTTAAGGTTAAAAGGTGTAAAATTATTCTGAAATGCTTTTCTGACCTGTCGCCTATCACTGCAAAGAGCTATAGTTCATTTTTTTTCTTAAAATTGTATTTTTTGAAATGCAGTAATATTATAAGAATAAGCTTTATAAGAGGAAAATAGTCCCCTGAAATTCTCATGATTTTTTTTGCATGCCTCCTTCTCCGATGAATGCAATATTAACCATTGTTTCATGCTCAGAATTATAATTTCTGATGCAATTTTTCTTACTGCAAGACTCCATTGCTGCAGACACATTAATGTAAATGACCATTCCTCTCACATTCCCCTGCTTCTCTCGCTCCGTCTTTCCTCGCTGCCCCCCTCTGCCTCGCCATGCAGAGGTGCAGAGGGGGCCGTCGGGCCGGCGTGCTGGGCGCTGCACCTGCCCCTGATCGAAGCTACACTGGAGGTTGGCGGGAAGGCCGCCAACGCGCGGGTTCTCTCGGTCTCCTGCCTCCATGCTGCCCCGAGCCTGCCTGCTGGCTGGAGACAATTGTCAACTCGGGGAGAAGGCCCAGGCTTAGCAAACCAATCCAGGTCAACGATCCTTGTCACTTTCAGTCCTTGGCCGCTGAGGCCCCTGTTTCCTACGGTGTGGAGTTTCCATCTGCCGCTGACCGCTGATGCTCCCCTAGTAGATTTTGAAGTCCAGTTTCTGCCAAGCCCTGGGGAGGGGCTCCAGCACGGTCACGTCCCATGTGTAGGGAAAATCATCGGAGAAACTCACCCCGGTGCACACAGCAGGCCCACCTCCGACCTCCCGGAACAGAGAGAGGAGACGTGGGGCAGGTGCATGCAGGCGGAGAGCCTGCCTGGGACAGAACTTACCCGAGCTGGTGCACGCTGCAACCCCGTGAGAGGTCTGGGCCACAGTCGTGCCTCCTGCCATGGCTTTCTGACTTTGCACGGTGCCTGTGTGATCTTCAGGGAACAGGAGAAACCGGATCTGTAAGGCTTGCTGTCAATGTTACACGCGTGAAAAACCTGGCTTTCCAGCGCTGACAAGACGGTCATTTCTGGATTCGTTTCCAGCTCTGAGGTGTTAGGAGTTTACAGCTTGTTAACAGTGTAGACACTGCTTTGCATTCTCCAGGAGGGTGACAGGTAAGCCCTACCTTTGGAGTCAGCGTGCACCTGATTTAAGGCATTTCATGTGCCCCCGGCGATGGATGGGCAGATGGTTGGGAGTCCAGCGCAGCCCTCAGACAAGAGAAGCTTTACCTCAAAACCTGCTTGCTGTTGGTCACAGCACCGGAGGCCACGTGGGGATCAGGCAGGGCACTGTGAGCTGCACGGGTCGCGGGGACCCACCCGGGTTTGCAGCTGGGACGAGGGACGGCACCGTGATGCTCAGAGCCATCCTGTCTCTGTACGGAAGCTCAGGGCGACTTGTGGGAGGCTGGTGAAGCCCAAGTGGGCGAGTCCGTCCCATCCAAGGCTGGGGAGGCACCCAAGCCTGCTCACATGGTCAGATGTGCTTGGACGGTTTGCAGAGGAAGGCGTTAACCCATCAGGTTCTGTCTGTCCTCACCCGGCCACCCGTGAACCCCCCTCGCACCGGGTGCTGGGACACGGGGACTGGAGACGTTCCTGGGACCCAGCCTTGGCGTTGGGGACCCACATCGTTCCGATGAGGAGACATGCTGTGAGGTCCACAATTCCTTCCTTAATGCAAGGAAAGCACCGACAGACAGGGTGGTGACAATTGTCAACTCAGGGAATGACTAGGACAAGAAACTTAAAATTACCCCAAATCATACGGCTTCAGGAAGGAAACTTGATAGAGGGTCTCCCCAGATTTGCTAGCAGTCTTTAGAAGATTTAGGTGGTGTACCAAACACTGGTTGCAAGCGGAGTATTTTCTAAGTGGCCAATAATTAAAAACAAAATTGGATTGACCTGAAAGAGTAAAGGCTGAGTCCTATTTCTCTTCTCTCCGTGGAAAATTCCAGAGCGTGCAGCCCTACTCCGGAAGGGCAGGCATCACAGAGGAGGGCCTGCAGTCACATGACACCGGATTTGATGACACCTGAGGTATTTATCAGCATAGTAAAATTTTGCCGCAGTTTCCCTTGTCATTCTAAACAAATCTTCATGTTTGCTCCTAATTTTGTATTTCTGACTTTGCATTCTTTTTCCTATGGAGGTCCCTCAAACCACGGGGGTGTCAGCGCTCAATCTGGATCTGCCCCCTCCCGGTGCTTCCCAGCTTCACGCCGAAAGACAATACTTTAAATGACGCTAAAACCCTCCCCCTCCTCCTCACTCACGTTGGTGAGAACAGAGACGATGTTGTTCTTCTTTGTAATGACTTGAAGTCACTCTGTCTCACGAGCAATTAGCACCAGAAACACTTGGGTCACTGAAGGAAAACAAGTAAATATAAACTCTGTGTGTCTTGTTGAAAACAGTGACCAAATTTTGCCGATGCAAAGAATGTTTTAGACACGGTGCACTATGTAATTCTGCTGTTCTCTCATACAAATCAGTTTCACCTGCATAATTCAAAGACTTCACGCCAGTGTTAGCAGGTGACGCTCTCACGGAGCCCTGCTGGGTCCACGGTCCCTGTGGTCACCATGCGCGTGCGCTTCCAGGAGCTCACGCTGAACGGCCTCCACACTCCGCACCGCGGGTTCCAGTCCCCACATGCAACACGGTGTCTTAACAAGACGCGAGGCGTGAGACAAAGGACCAGAGGGCCGTCCCCTCACCATGTAACCTTGAGGGACTCCCTCTCGTCCCTTCGGGTGGTGGTGGCGCCGCCTGCCTCTCAAGACCATTTCTGGTCTTCAGGAAATGGGAGAACGTGCTTTGGAACTTCCGAAAATGCCAAGTGCTCACAACCGTAACCGTGTTACTGTAATTGAGTTTGGAGATCCTGAAAATTTGTGCTTTCATGTTTGGACATATATGGCAGAAAAATGTGAAGATTAGCCATAATTTCTGAAACTAGACCCAGCTATGTGTGCATGCTGTGAGACACAGACATGCTATTTAAGTTCCTGATTCCTCCTTTGTAAAGTGGGGCTCCGAATACTGTCTACCCCACGGGGTTGTCTGAGGATTCAATGGATGCTGCACACAAGATGCTCCGTACATGCTGATACACAGTGATGGCTCAAAAATACTAGCTGGTGGGGCGCCTGGGGGGCTCAGTCGTTAAGCGTCTGCCTTCGGCTCAGGTCATGATCCCGGGGTCCTGGGATCGAGCCCCAAATCTGGCTCCCTGCTCGGCGGGGAGCCTGCTTCTCCCTCTGCCTGCCGCTCCCCCTGCTTGTGCTCTCTCTCTGTCAAATAAATAAATAAAATATTTTTTAAAAAATACTAGCTGGTATCCCTCTCTTTATGAATCACCTGAGCATTTAAAAATGTATTCCACCAATTGATTTCCCATATTAGAAAACATTTTAAAAATTAAATAGTCAATCAACAATGTTTGCTGAGAACAATAAGGTCCCTGGGGAAGAGCTTAGCCAGATGAGCTTCAGCCAGACGATGTTACCCAGGCACTAATGAGATCAGATCTCAAGGGGAGGTCCGAAACCATTTCGGGAGGGAACTTACATCCCTGAGATAATTTTCTGAAACAGAGCTTTGTCAACAGCTTTGGTGGACACTCCTTGCTAGCCCGACCGTGCCTGTTCTCTGGAAGCAGCTACTTGGTCCGCTCAGCGCACGAGACCTTCCTGGGCCTCGCCTTGCTCGCTCCTGTTGAGTGGGCAGGAGGCACCCCCAGGGTCGCCGTTTTGCAGCCAAGCCCACGTGAGGCATTCCTAGGGTCTGTGTCCTGACAGCGTGTCAAGAGAGCCTGGGGGAGATCCCGGTGAGGTGAAGTCACTTCATACCATCACCGCGAGGAGGTCTCCTGGTCGGCGTGGGCATGTGGGACGCCAGGAGCGATCACAGGGACCACTTCTGCTGATTATGCAGATGCTTCCCCCACAGACTCGGATCCTGCACGCACCCTTCCCCCAAGATTAGCCAAATCCTCGCTGCCGTCTGGCACGTGGACAACTTCCATAGCTTTCTAGAAGTGTTACCCCTGAAATAACTGAGTGTCACATGAAAAGATTGGGATGGGCTCCTGGACCAGCAGGAGAGGGTAGGCTCTTTAGCAAAACCTGCTTGGCAGGGCCAGTCACCGGCATCCTTAGGTCCCAGGTCAGCGCTGTGTCCATGGCACACAGCCTGGGGGTCGTCCTCACTGGGACACTCTGACACACCCAGGGCCGCACACCTGTTCCGTGTCACGCCCCGATCCTCTGCTGAAACAAAAATTGTATGGAACAGGAGGCGAGAGAAATGTGAAATATGACTTGGAAGGTGCCCAGCTCGGGTTCTACCAGGGCGGAAGATGGTAAGTCAGAAGCTTTCGTGCCATCCATCCGCACACACACCAACTCGGGTGCTCTGAATGAAGCTTGGTGGTGGCCTCTGACCAAACCCTCTGCTCTCCTGGCTTGCTGCTCAAGTCCAGCCTGGACGCGCCCACAGGCCATGCACCCGCTCCGTGGCTCAACAGTCCAAGTACGTGAGAACACCCCCGCACAAAGCACACTAGTCACTGAGCTCCCCAGAACCCGCCGTGGCTGGCCCATACTCCACGTGCATTTCGTGGGCACCCATACAACCAACAGTCTCACCATCACCCCCAGGATGACAGAGCGAGGCAGGTTTCACATCATTTGTTGATTTATTCCTGGGAATTACGCTATTTAATGTCGGCTCGGTCATGCTGCGAACAAACATACCCAAGACCTCAGCGACTTTGAGCAATAGAGTTTATTTCTCAGTTTGGCTACGTGTCCACTACAGGTTAGCTGTGGACTCCGCTCCTCCCTCTGTGACCCGGGATGGCAGCGAAGACTCACTCACTGGCCCTTGCACCTTCTCTCTGGAGGACAGAGATGTCATTTCCATTCACATTTTCTTGGCTGAAGTCAGTCATATGGCCGAGCCTTGCTCTGTCAGCCTAGGTGGAGATGGGAAATGTTTTGGTGGACAGCACTAATTACTCTCGAAATTCACATTTCTAGCCACAGTCAGTGTAGCTTCCTGTCTCTGCATTGAGCTAAAGTCTGGATCGTGGAGTGAGGCCCTGTTTCTCATCAGACCCAGATCAGGCTCCTCTTGGACCGGAGACCCATGATCTGAAAAACCCAGTTATCTGCTTCCCACACACCCAGTCCACGCTGGAGGAGCAGGGGCAAGGTGACCACAGTCTGCAGGCCCGTTCAGAACAAGGAAGCTGCGTAACATCGCCATAATTCTCTGCTTTGAGTTGGGGGGCTAATGTCTTTGGATTAGGTCCTGATTCTGCTCCAAGCATGGCTTCTGGTTCACTGTTTTCCGTGACACTTGGCCCCTCCTTCTAGAAGGTTCTTCCTTTTCCATCAGCCTCTTTGGCCATATTTGATATGAGCACCAGAGCTATATGCTCCAAGCCTCCTTCTTGTTTATGGATGATAGGACCCAAAGGTCATCTTAAGTCCCTCAAATCACAGCCTCTTTTAGCCTAGGCTGGTAGTTCTTTGGCACTAAAATGTTCAGAGGCTTGGTTAGCTTTTTCTCTACTTGATTTCACTAAGCTACATGTGCTAAGACTTGCATCTCTGTTCTTATCTAGACCCACCTTTCTGACTTGCCCTACTTCTTGCTTCCTTGACCCCATGTCTTCTCTATTAGCCTACCTGCTACTGTTCTGGGCTCTGCTGGGAAAACCACACTCGTGGTCTCATCCACGAACCATTTTGTCTACTCTAAAGGTGGTACTGATCAGGGGACCAGGGGACCCCGGTGGTCCCCTTACACTGAACCTATTAAGAAGCTTTAACAGTGGGTATAATGACCATATTTTTGGGGTGATCTTGGCTGAAGGACTGAAATCCAAACGGTATGAGTTGTTCAAAGCTTCCCAAGTTAATTTTTTACTATTTGGGTGAAAACCAATTATCTTCTCTCCTCCTACAAGTTAATGAATTTGTGGATTTTCCACCCTCCTTCGATTCCTGCTCACAAATGAGCCAATCCTTCTCTGAGCTCAGCTCTCTCTTGTAATATGTTGCCAAACATAGACTATACCACAGTTGTGGGGTGAATTGTATCCCCAGAAAAGATATGTCAAAGGTCTTATCCTCAGAACTTGTGAACGTGACCTTATTTGGAAATGGGGTCTTTGCAGATGTAATCAAGTAAGATGTTTATTTCTCATTCTTGGTACTTGGCTACAGAGGCTGGCTGGTGATTCTGTTCCTTCTGGGACCCAGGTAGATGGGGCAGCCATCGTGCCCAGTGGTACTGACACCGTAGTGTTTGGGTGAGAATTATACACTGGGTCCTAATACATGCTGCTTCTGCTCATGTGGCCACGCCTACATCAGTGGGGATTTAGGGACACTGCTATCTGCCTGGGAAAAGAATTAGAAATACATGGTGAATATTACCAGTGGTTATAGCTGCTGTTTAACTGGTCTCATTTTGAAAACCATATTTTCTACCTATAGTTTGCTGGTGAATAAAAATGCCATTGTGTTTTGTACTGTGATCTTGACTCTGATTATTCAACCCTGCTTAGGCCTCTTGTTAAATATAAATATTTGTGCATTCTGCTAGGGGTTTTGTGTGTGGATAATCCTATTGTCTGCAAATTTTGACAGTGTTTTTTAATATAATTTTCCTTATCAATCCTTACATTTTTTTCTTTCATTTCTTGACCTACTCTAGTAGGTAGGACTTCAGGTACAGCATTGCATAGAATTGTTGATAGCTGGTATCCTTATTTATAAACGATTTTAAAGGTAATAGCTTCAAAATGTTTACTATTAAGAATGATAGTTACCAGAGGCTTTTGGTACCGACCCTGAATTGGGTTGAGGAAGATACTCTATTCCTAGTATGGTAAAAGGTTTAACATTACTGAGATCATGACTGTCAAATATGTTTCCTGCTCTATTGCAATAATTGTGTGCTTCTTCTTTGGTCTGTAAATAGGATGGATTATACCCATATATTTTCCTAAGGTGATAGAACTCTTGGATTCCTGAGTCAAACCCAACTTGATGGAGCAGGTTCTCATTTTAACATCTGCAGCTGGATTACATTTGCTAATATCCTGTACCCAATTTTGTATGTTTTCTCATGAGTTGATTGGCTAGAGACTGGATACCCTTTGGTGAAGAAAGCAGAAGTGAACCTTATTCTCATGGTTCAGATGGTCTAAGACATCATTAATTTCAAGATCAGCACCAATTAAATGACAGATTTTCTGGGAGGAAATCTTGCTACATCACATATACGTAAAAATCAGTAAGATGCATTCTGCGGGTAACTCTTCCAACCCCCGAGGAAAGAGACCCACCAGATCACATAGTTCAGCATGGCTTGGAAGCAGGAGTTGCTTCTCACTCTACTGAGCCTGAATTTCTTCCTTTGTAAAGGGAGGGGCAGAGCATCTCTGAGGTGCCCTTTGCTCTAAAAGTTCTCCTTCTATTACACCGTCTCCCCAAAGATCTTCCTGCACCTGGAAGGGCCGCCCACGCCCTTCCTGTACCATTGCCCTGAACTGTCCAATTTAAAAGGAGCTGAACGAACAAATCCTTTTACAAGAGCCTGACAAGAGTCAACAGAGAAGCTGCTCCAGAGCTAATGGGACCGATCGCAGGGTCTGCACGCAAACAGCCCCTCGCAGAGCAGCCCTGGTGCCCAAACCCTGCACCCGGCCACAGTTCGGCCTTAGAACCCCTGAGAGTCAGCACCTGGTGGGCACGCCGTAAGAACGTGTTCACCATGACAAGGATGGAAGGCCCACTCCGTCCCTCTTTTCTAATTTACAAAACTACTTGTACATTTCTTTTTTAAAAGGGTCAAGGTATTTCTTGGTGTGTAAATAGGTAGTAATATCTGTTATTGACAATAATTCCATTTTGGACTAGAGAATGAATATTCTCCTGCTACTTAACATATGAAAAAATTATGTATGATAGCTTTATTTAATCACCTTCTGACCTAAAAAAAAAAAATGTATTCACTTTAGGGCTGAAATGTGGACATTGTGACATGAATCCTCTGTGTGAAGAATTCTAAAATTAAGCAGTGATAGCAAAAACTTTTTAATTTCATTTTAAAGACACACCCAAACAGGATCCCCAACCTTAAAAAAAGAAAAAGAAACAGTTCAGTTTTCTCATGTGCAAAAAATTCATTGTGCCAACTTCGGAATCTGTTTTAATCTGTTTTGAATGAACTTGATCTTTGACACGTCGTTCCTCCTTTTGACAACCAGATTCAGTGCCCTGATTTTCAGAGGTTTATAAGACAGGGATGAGAAGCTTTCTAAAAATCAAATCGCCCTTACAAAATCAGAATTTAAGTGAAGTCAACGCCCTGTATCACTGGATTTAATTTTATTTGACATATACTTGGAATCTTTTTTTTTAATGGATCAAACGTTGGGGACCTTCTTGGAGCTGGAAGGTTTAGAGGTGGACAGATTGTGTTGAGTTGTGCAAAATATCTGGACATCCGGATCCAGTGGCAGCTCTCTTTGCTCTCCCGTGACTTGGAAAGCTTTTTACGAACCAAACGACTTTTAAAATCCAAAAGTTGAAACCCTGTCTCTGTGAAGAGAAGACAGGCGCTCTTAGGCATTACAACTATTATCCATCCTATTTTAACATCAAAAGCACGAACCAACAAAAAGACAAAATAGTCAAGGGAGGAAAGAGCACACAGGAGAATACACTTTTTCCCCTTAAAATGTCAGCTCCTCTCTAGACCCAGCAGCAGGAGCCGTGAGGTAACATAACAGCAGCCCCTTCCGAGAGTGAGACCCCCGGCTCCGGCCCCATTCTCCTGGTTGCCCCCCCCCAACCCAGCACACGCTAAACTTCCAGAAAACAGCTCTGGAACAATCCAGGCACATGCACCGTGTAAGGGCCACGCGGCAGCACCACGTGCTTCGTGTTTACTCCACGTCCGTCCGCCCTGCCGCACACCGATCCACGCGGGACAAGATTAGAGGCGCTGAAACCCGGAGGAGAAATTAATTACACTTCTGTGTAATTCCTTTTGGCTCTACATTCTGTGAATGTTCCTAATTTGTAACAGTTTCTCCAGCTATAATGTTCCACTTAGCAAGCGTGGCAAGAAATCGTGGTTTGCCACACCCTGGACGGTGTTGTTTCCCTTCTCCTTTGAAGCTCATTCAAAAGGGTCCATTCCGGGGTCCCAAACAAAAAAGGCTTATTACACCATCACTCTAGTGATTTCTTACTCAGGCGATGTTAAGGACGGGTGACCAAAAGACAAGCGTCTAGCACTAAGAAGTGGTCGCCGGGTCTCAGCGCTCAGGGACGAAGCTGCCCTTCGGCCCGACAGTGACGACCGAGGGTGGGAGAAGGGGCAGGAACGTCCCGATCAGACGCTGGACATGACGTCAGCGCCACCTTCAGTGTTTTGTGCAATAAAACTGAAGCTTCATCTTATGGTGCAAAAAACTTTTTAATGTACTCAACAAAGGTACATTACGGTTCAATAAATACCCCAGGACCCTGAAAACCCAACTAGCGGTTTCTCATTCATGGACCTCTTCAGGGTCTACCATCACTTCGTCTACCTGTGGTGCTCCGTGGTTTTTCATTTCAGATTTTGGAGAGCACCTGTTCCTGTGTGTGGCTTCCCCATTTGACAGACGTCCCAGGACAGCACCTCCCAGACTGTCTGTGGGAAAGAACCGGCTTGTTCTTTAGTTCTAACCCATTGAAGACCTTAGTTTATAGAATTAAATATAAAAAGCAAACATACACAAAATGTGAGCCCTAATCAGGAGCCATCATGTGCTCTCAGCTTTTCCTCAATTTCTGCACTTACTGTGGACTGACTGACAATTCGGGAAATCAGCCCAGCTGAAAACCACACACCACAGCAGAGCATCACCTAGAGCTGCAATTCCCAAAGTGTGTGCCAGGGTGCCCGGGGTGCCACAGTGACCCCACGGGACCCACTTTCAAGGGAAAGGCAGCAACGCCCCGCATCTGTCGTACCTGCAAAGTCACCGCCAGCCCGAGGCTCCCCATAGCCTCATATAGAGTGCGCCCCGTTTCCCCTGACGATGGCATGTCTGCAGAGCTGGCTTTTCTGCAGTCGCTGTGATAAAACGCAAGTCCCTGTGCCAATTCCCGGTCTGACTCCACGCTTTGAGAGGCTGTTCAGTGCACCGAAGATGCTCACGTCGATGAGTATGTGAATGGATGAATCACTCTCTTCCCTTCCACCTTGTGAATTTAGGGAAGTGTTGGGTATCCGGCACCTCCCCACATTGCACACTGAAGTCTTGGTTGAAGTCATGAAGGCGTCATAACCATTCTCAGGCAATTCTCCGTCATCTTGGAGTCTTGCCCTTGCGTCTGGAGAACTTCTCACCTGGTGACATCATCCCCCAGGGTTTTCAAACCCTGTTTTGCCCAAAGGGAACGAGAGGTCCACATGAAGGGGCCAGAGGGAGGCACAGAGGCACTTTTCTCGGAAATCTCTTTTTGTGGAGGGCATCTGGTTTCTCCCGACCCACACACGGTGAGGAAGGGGGGAGACCACCGCGAGGGCACGAGGAGATGAGCACTAAACGCAGGATGCGCCCTGTGTACGTTTCTAAATAGTGAATTAAAATAGAAATGTTTAAATCTCTTTGGATTTCTTCCCACTCTGCATCATTCATTACTCCTGGATGTTTTAACTAATGTTTTCCCCATTTGACATTTGGACCCACTCGACTTTTAAAAAGTCACAAATTGTCCCTAATAACAGCACAGATTACGTGGGCTGTTGATGATAACGGCTTGCGCGGCTCTGTCTTCCCCATGCTACTGCAAAGCCACTTTCATTAACCAAACAACATGCCAGTTTAGCAAAAGAATAAAGCAAGTTCCTGTTCTCAGTGTTGACGCAGAAGTCCGAGGAAGTGACACTTTATGGCTAAAGTCACGGGCGCACCAAAGTGGCAAGGTCAAGCCAGCCGTCAGCCCCCGCGTGCACGCACCCCTCCTGCTTGCTCTGCGGCCACGAGGCAGTGTGCGGGGACACAGGCCAGGAGCGGGTGTGTGGGCCTCGGCCGTGGCCTCCCCCGCTTCCCTGCTGCTCTCTGCACGGGAAACACACCTACGCAGGGCCACACGCCGACTCGTCTCCCGGCTACCGAAGGCATCCCCACTGGCCTTCTCCTTAAAGACGGTCATTAACTGCTTCCCTGGAAATCAGCCTAAGACCCCAGAGCAAGATTAGTAGTTTGTTCCTCGTTTAAAAATCTAAAAAAGAACAAATGGAATACGGTGGTAATTCTCGAAGGAGGAGGAAGTCGCCTGTTGGGAACCTGTGGTTACGGCAGCCCTTCCTGTCCGTGTGCCCTGCCGTCGCCAGACATGCCCGGCCCTCCCCTCCAGCCCGGGGGCAGCGGCAGAGCCAGGACGGGCCCTCGACCACCCCCTCAGCTGGCCGGCTGCCTGAGCTCTCCACGTGCCCACCGTGGCGCCCCCTCCCACCGGCACCCCGCAATCACAGCCCGCCTGCTCCCGGCTGGTCCCGTCCAGCGCGCGGCAGCCCCGCGGGGTGAACACAGGCGCTCCGGCGACGGGAAGCGCAGGGCTCGGGTTGGCAGCAGTGTGAAATGGTGATGCTCCGCGCGCCCCTTTGATCCTGCTCACCCTCCACGCCGCCGTGAGGAGTCCTCCCCCCACAGGTCTCCTCTTAAACCATCGGAGCGGATTCTGTTTCCTGCCCAGGCAGGTCCCGTGGTGTCATCACCCACCAGCCTCCACGGTAACCAGTGACGGAGAACCGTAGTCGAGGGCGTGTCTCCGCACAAAGCGGGGGTGTGCTCAGCATCCCGCACGCAGCCACCCCGCAGGGACCCGGCACTGGCTCCTCCGAAGTGGGTCCCGGGGGCTCCAGACTCTGGGCACCAGGAGGGGCTGCCAGGCCGCGAGCTCACACGCATGCACATGGGGCGGGCTGTCACACAGCCCTTGTGCCTCGTGACCACGGATGACCGCCAGTGCCCGTGAGCCTTGCGCCAGACCCTGAGGGAAGCACAGCATGGAAAAGAGGAGTGGTCTGTCTTTACTCATCCTCCTTCTATTTCTTTAATTTCACAGGACACTAATGCTACAAGACAGCAGAAGAGGAGAAGCAGTCGGCAAAGCCCTTCAGCCAAGTCTGCTCCATATTCCTACAAGATCCGCAAGGAAACCAGGCGGGAAGAGTGGAACGGTGCATGGTGTTTCCACTTACAAGTATTTCCTTGTTTCCAGTAACCAAGGTCATTAGTGAGTATTCGGGCTGTGCTAGGCAGAGAAGCAGCCCGGGCATGGGCACGCAGGTGCAGATGGCCTGGGCCTGTCCCAGGCAGGTGCAGACGGGCCAGAGGCCCCCACACCCCACAAGCAGGCTCTGGCCCTGGCAGGCTGTTCCTGCTGCTCCCCAGGGTCTGTTCTTCCCTCTAGCACAGCCTCTCAACGTGCCTCTGAGCCATACGCTCACCTCAGCTCAGCTCTGCCCCACTCTGCTGTACCCAACGTCCCATTACCCACGGCCGACCCTTCTGCCGACTCCCAGCCTGATCCCACAGCTGCCTGACAGTCTCACCTGATCCAGTGAGCACCAGACGGGCTCACACCCCTGTTTTGTGCTCCCTTTGTGTGAACAGTTACTTCCCGTTTGGACCTAAGTTTATGCAGAACAAGGATTATCGCTCATGTTTCTCTTGTATCCTCTTGGGGCCAGCTCAGGGCTGGACTGTGGTTGGTCAAACTGAAAGACAGTGTCCAGAACACTCCTTATGCTCAGCCGTGAAAGTGTTCCCAGGGGGCGGGCCTGGGGTCGGGGGCGGGGGGGGGGGGCAGGCAGGATTGGGATCATCTGCACGTTTTGAGCATCTCTAGCCCCAGAACGGACTCTGCAGGAGTTAGTGCTATTTCTTCTGCATTTGCTGTCCCTTGAAATTGAGGAGATGAGGTCTTGACACCAGCCAAGCTCCAAGGCACCGAAGCAGGGGTTTGGGTCACAGGCACGACGTGGGGCCAGGCCCCATCGGGCAGGAGCGTCTGGGTTGCCAGGGACGGCAACTGCCCACCCCGCAGTCTCTGGTCTAAGAGACACTCAGAAGCCGCTGGGGGGTCTGGAGCTCCAGTGACCCGGGACAGTCCTGTGCTTCTCTCTTTTCTCTGTTTTATTCTCCCGCAAACCTTCCCAACGGCATGGGTTTGTGCTCCAGCTGCTTAGGACCACCAGGAAGAGCCAGGTCCCCAGGTGCTGCAGAGGCCTTGAGGTCAGGCCTCCGTGGGTCCCTGGGGGTCCCATGACCGGGGCTGGGCAAGTCAGAGTGGCCAAGAGGATGACGGCTCCTGGCTATGCCCCTTGTCCGACCTGCAGGTGAGTCTGTCTCTTGAGAACCAGGGACAGATGGGAGGGAGCTGGGACCAGAGTGTGGATGTCAATGGGCCAGGCCAGCCTGTGGGTGCAGGGGTGCAGGTCTCTGCAGGTGCAGTCTCTGCAGAGCCCCCTGAGACCCCTGGAGGGACGTGTGCTGGGCCGGACAGGAATCCTCTCTTGCCCTCCGCTGCAGGTTACATGCTCCAGGTTCTTTAATTACTTGTCCACAGATCTCCCCTCCAGAGAAATAGGCCAGAATGGGCACCAGGGCTTTGCTGCAAACCACAAACACTGATTTCTCAGGAGCCCTTCTGAATGCAGTGAAAAACCCAGGCCCCACCGGGGGTAGCCCCCAGCCCTTCCCCTGCCCGCTGAGCCCGGGTCACGGGAGGGCTCCCTGTGCCTCTCCATGTAGAACGTTCCAGGGTGCCTCCCTCAGGGCTCTGTTCCCCTGCCATTCCACGGTTGCCAGTCTGCCTGAGGAGGAGGAGGAGGACGGTGGTTTTCTTTTCTTTCTCCCTAGTCTCCTTTTTTTTTTTTTTAGAAATGGAATTTTAAAACAGCCAGCAACTAAGGCAAACTCCCAGGATAACAGTCTTAACAATTTACATAATGCGAGGTTGGAGAGGACGTGAGGCAGTCCTTTTAAATTGTGTGACACAGTTTAAAATAGGGAACCTTGGCTGCCATTAAACCACAGTCCTCGGAAACACAATTATAAAGCACTTAGGATGGCTCGACCAATCCGATCGCTTGATTGGCTGCCCGTCCCTCACCGTGTAATCTCTCATCTGGACCCGCACACCATGGCTCACCGCGCTGGGCTGTTCCCCTGGCCGATTGTCAGGGGCGGCTAGTGTTCATTTTAAGAAATGCTACTTTTTGTTGCTTTGGTCCATGTTCCCAGAATGTCAGTCCTGGGTAACGGGGCCCTTTGTTCCCGCTGATTCTGTGGCGGCTGCTGGCCGCACACCAGCCCCCCCTTGGGGGCGTCCAGGTTCATCACAGTTGGGGGGCATCTCTGTGCCCACATGTGAACCCCCACACCTGAGCCCTGTCAGTTTCTTCATCGGCAAAATGAGGCATCAGGAATAATTAGTTAAATGTGGAAATGTGTGAGCAATGAAGACTCCGACCGAACGGCCACCTCCTCATCCCCTCGCCCACCCTGCTGGCATCTCCCGAGCCCCACTTAGTGCCAGTTTGCGGTCAGTGCTGGCTTCCGGGTCTGGCCTCAGGGCCTCAAGGAGCTCAGGGCCGCGCGGGGGAGACACACACGTACACCCCACCCATGAAGGTGTGACGTCAGTCTGCAGCCATGAGGGTCGGTAGCCACAGGGCATGAAAATACGCTCAGGGCTTTCTGCAGCCTCGAGGAGACTCTGTGGCCGCCCCAGGGCATAGGTGAGCTGCGGGGTCTCTCACCTGCTTCCTCATCCCAGCCACCCTCGTAGCCCCCCCGGCAGGTTCACCCAGTGCTGGCCTCACTTTCCTCGTCCATACGAAGGGGGTCCCCCGGGCCCCCCTCAGAGAAGGTCAGGTACATGTGAGCCTCACACGGAGGGGTGTCTATTATTACTCCCTCCCAGCCTCTCCCCACGCCCACACTGCCCCCCACGTCCCCCGAGGCACCCCGGGGAGAAGCCTGGCCCAGCGCAGCACTCTAGTGTACCTGTCCCATGCACGACGGCCGTGGGGCCGAGACGCTGGCAGCCGCAGCTCCCGGTGCCCCCCTGCGGGCCATGCGCACCAGTTCCTGCATGCGATCCACACACCAGCCGCCCAGGAGAAAATACAATCCCTGTCTGTGTGCTTAGTGAGCTTACACCAAGGCCGGGGGAAGTTCTAGATGTTTATAAATTGAACTAGAGACAAACTGGGAACATCAACTGTGTCTTCTCCATGAGAAATAACGACCCGTAACCTCTTGAGCCTCAGCGGGTTAAGGACGCCGTGCAGCCCGGGTCACTGCCGGCTTCGGAACGGCTCCTTTGGGTGTCTAGCATTCCTGCTTCAATTCTGAGCGTGTGAGCAATAAAAGGTTTGTCCCTGACAGCTTCACCGCGTGAACAGGAGATGCACTTTGCGTCGTAATGGGGAGCATCTCACACGTCGAAATCGGGAGCGTTTTTCCCTGTGCACTGACGCATGATTCCAGGCTCGAGGTTTCTGCATGCTAATGTCTAGATATTGCAAAAATACGGTGTAAACCCAAATTACATACCTCTGCACACAACATCCCAGTTCTGCATGCTGATGTCTAGATATTGCAAAAATACGGTGTAAACCCAAATTACATACCTCTGCACACAACACCTCAGCAAGCACAGCTTGTGTGGCATCTAACAGGTACAGAGAAAATTTCCAGAAAAGGTGACATTCTCTGTTCCTGCTCCAAAGGAGCTACTGTGATGTCAGAGAAGGAAGGGAAACCATGTGTCAGGACCTGCAAGCCCCTTCACCTCAGAGAGCAATCAACACTGCAGCCCTGCTCGGGGCATTCCAGGGCTGGGGGCGAAATGCCTCGTGGCTGAGACACCCAGAGGCACCACCCACCCCCAGGCTCACCGGGCCGGGGGGGTGGAGCTCCTGCCTGCTTGCTCTCTGCAGCGTGAAGCAGCCCAGTGGGTAGAGGGCTGGCCTGGGTGGGGGCGCAGGAGCCCAGGGATCCACACCTGACTGCCCCCCACTCACGTGGAGCCCGCACAAGTCAAGGGCTGGCCCGGATGTGCCTCCCAGTGACAAATACTGGAACACCACTATTCTGACTTTACCTAGCAGCTTGAAACCAATTCGGTGGATTGCAAGCAGGAATTTAGGAAAAAATACCCCTTAAAATAATGGGAAAAAGGTTTAAATGAAATAGAATAGAGATGACAATATCGGTATGCATCACAGGGAAGGCGTCGATCTACAAGACGCTCATGGGTGTCGTGGGTGTGTGCACGTGGGCACAACACTGCTTGGGCATCCCAGTCAAGCAGAAGGGTGCGAGACAGGACGTCAATGCCAGCTTCTGAAGAAGGTAAGGATTTCTTGATTAATCCCCAGCCCCACGGCCCCACAGCCAACCTGCAGGCCAGACAAGGTGAGCAGGGGCACGGGCAGGGCTCCGAGGGACCCCTGGAGGCCAACGGCACCACCAGCGGCAACTTGGTCCGCAGGCCTGCACCAGCGCAGATGATCATGGTGGGAACAGAAGGTAACACTGCCCTAAACCGATGGCGGGCTGCCTCTCAGAGTCGGCCCCTCCTGCCCAGCACAGCATGGACCTCGTTCAGAGATGCAGACCCAACTTTCTCTTTTCCTGGCTCCCGGGCTCATACCCGACTCACAGAGCAATGTAGTGAGTGCTGCAGAAAGGCGTGTGTGAGAGAAAGCTGTGGAGATGGGAGAGCATGGATGGGCCCGGGGACAGACCCAGGACGGGCAATCTGAGCAGCCTCCGGCATCTAACCCTGCAAAGTTACCCCGGGGTTGACATCATGGCTCTAGAAGCTTCAGATGTCCCAGGGTACGGTCCAAAGTCCCAGGTCCTCTGGATGAGTAGGTTCTCCAGGACACATAGAGTTCACACACTTACCTGTCCCTGCCCACTCACCGGAACAGTCTAGAAGCGACCTGCCCCCAGAAGGCCACCTGCAAAATTAGCTCTGCTTTCTATGTTCTGTGCAAAGGAAAAACAAAAACTTTCCAAACCAGGGCTTCTGTGACGAGCGATCCGATTTCTGTGGAGCTCTGCATCCCCTGGACCGGAGTGAACTTCCGGGTCCCCAGCCCATGGCCTTCCGCTCAAACAGAAATGAAGACATGTGCACCTGCTTCAAGAATCACACTCCTCTGTCCTTGGCCGGCTCCGTGGAACCGTGTGGTGATTGCTCATCTGCGCAGTGGAGGTGCTCTCTGTGAAGAAATCACGCGGTTCGGGCTGGTGACCAGCAGAACACTGTGATTGCCCGGAAATCAGAAAGTGCTTTATGATGTCCTTAACAGAGGCTTCTGAGAGAACACGTGAGCCTCTGTATTTTAAGACCTTCCTAAAGACCTGTTCAAACCTCTGTCCCGTAGACAGGGCCATTTTCTTTCCCGTAGATGTGGGAATCCAGGAAAAGACCCCTTGGCTGAATCCAAGGAGCAACCACTGTAATTTCCCTGATCGTCCCATGTTCTCCTAATTAAATATATTGTTTTATTTTAATAATAAGTAATAAATTAGAAGCAGTTAGCTACTTGCTAAAGGTTTTAAATCACTTGAAGTCTGGGATTTTCAAGAGGAAGATTTGGGGCTCTTTCAGGTGAGAGGTTAGGAAAATACAGAAGAAATAATCTCTTATTTCCTTATCTGAAAATTAAGTTTATTTTCACCAAATTCAACATCCCAGAATACCTCCAATTGGAGTCTCACCTGAACGCCAAGAATGGAGTGGTGAAGGAGGATTGTCCACTCTAGGCAATCACCCACACGTGTGCAAAGTTTGCAGCCTGTCCCTAGGGGTATTGTTTGGTTTCGGAGTCATCTTACGTCAACTGTCTGTATGGTGCAGGCCTTGGAGGCACCGGCTGGGACCTTGACATGGAAGTAATGTGTTTAATTTAAGCAAGTTAAAAAACCTCCTCTCCCAGGAAAACAGCCCCCCAAACACCAACCCAAATATGTATTTGCAGCATCATTTCATCTTTTTTTTTTTTAAGATTTTATTTATTTATTTGAGAGAGAGAGAGCAGGAGAGGGGGGAGGGTCAGAGGCAGAAGCAGACCCCCCCTGAGCAGGGAGCCCGATGTGGGACTCGATCCCGGGACTCCAGGATCACGACCTGAGCCGAAGGCAGTCGCTTAACCAACTGAGCCACCCAGGCGCCCACATTATTTCATCTTTAAATCTTTGCGAATATGATGGAATCAGGGCTTCTTTGGCTTCTTTTCTTGAGACTTGGATGCATCTGCTTCTCCCACCCATTTCTAACTTCCCAATGCAAACGGAAAAGCTCTGCCCCAAAATGAGAAATTGGAGAGTGGTGCTGTCCCAGTTTGCCGGGCAACTAGAGATGGACAGAAGTCAGTGTTGCCTCCATATGCAATGGTTCCATTAAAGGTGTGTATCTAGGGCGCTGGGGATTGGATCCCCGGCCCCTGCTGGCTATGCCTCCTCCTCGGACCAGGCGCCCCGTGGCTGGCACCTGCCGGAAACCTCAGGCGCTCCACAGAGGAGGGGCACGCAGGCCCCGAGCCAGGCCCCGGCCCAGGGGTCCCACTGCTGCAGACCCCCAAGCTCGCCAAGAGCTGAGTCTACAACCTGCCATTGAGTAAACTCTGGGTACACCTGGCTGGTTTGCTCTAGGACCTTAGCCAACACGCCACCTTGTCGGGGGTATAAGGTTGATTTGGGTAAATTGTTTTTTTCTGACGTTTTCCTTGAAAGTATAACAGTGCAAAGTAACGAGCAATAGAGGCATTTCCGCCCAGCAACCGAGAGAAGCAATCGCTCCTCATATCCCAGGGTGACCATCGTGGTCAAATGGACACCAGTTCCTCCACTGCAAGACCCACCCCCGTGCGCGGAGCCTGGACAGTCCGGGACACAGACACGGGAAGGAGGGATGCGGGTAGAAGTGCTGAGCCGCCCGCTGCGGGACGAGAAGCCACGTTTCTCCACACTCGCCCGCCGGACCCCAAAGCCGCCTATTTTCGAGGCAGGTGTGAGGGAGCTGCCTGCAAACACACCAGCACCCTGGAAACCAGGAGTGGCCCAGGCCGGGCTCAGGAAAGGAATCAGCCGCCTCTCATCCACGTAGCTCCCCGGGAGTCACACCCCTGCATACCCTGATTACGTTGTAATTCCCTAGGATAAAAAGAAAAATATAAAGGCTGCAATCAAAGAGGAAGAAATTTTATAAATGTGTTATCTATAAAGGAAAGATACTCAGGCTGGTACTTGATTTTCAACTGCAACACTAAATGCAAAAGAGCAATAAAGCAATATGCATAGAGTTCTAAGGTAAAAGGGTTTTTTTTTTTATAGGATTACTCAATCACGGATCAAATATAAGGGAGAGTAAGAGGTGTGTCAGAACAGTGATATCCTAAGGGATGACTCAAGGAAGCACTCCAGGCAACGGAAAAGTGAATTAGAATAAAGAACTTAAGATGCAGAAACATCTGGGGCACCTGGGTGGCTCAGTTGTTAAGCGTCTGCCTTTGGCTCAGGTCCTGATCTCAGGGTCCTGGGATTGAGCCCCTTGTCGGGCTCCCAGCTCAGCGGGGAAACTGCTTCTCCCTCTGTCTGCAGCTCCCCTCTGCTTGTGCTCTCGCGCTCTCTCTCAAATGAATAAATAAAATCTTAAAAAAAATATGCAGAAACATCTGAACACATGGGACAACGTGTAGTCAAGTCTAACTCTCTGTCGATGACGTCTTGTAGAGCTCCCTGCAGGGGCAGGGCCAATGTGAGCGCACTCGGTACTTTTGCTCCAGGTTTGAACTGTTGGGAGCTGGAGGGACACCTGGCCTCTGTGTCTCTACCCTGACCCCAAGTGGCATCCAGCCACTTCTTCTTATAGAGTTTTCTGAGTGTCACTGCTAGATAGAAGTGGTTGTTCGTATTGATATGTATTATTAAACGTTCACACGTGTCATGGATTCTAAAAAATGTTCTAGGTATTCGTGGTGGGGGTGATGTATATCTACAATGTCATGGAAATGACAGTTCTGTTTTTTTCTTTTTATAACTTACACCTTTTACATTTTCTTGTCTTTTATGCTGATTCAATGTTGGATTGAAATAATGATGGTCTGCATTTTATTTTTTTAAACATTTATTTATTTATTTTTATTTTAGAGAGTGCGCACGTTAGAGGTGGGTGGGGGATAGAGGGAGAAAGAATCTCCAGCAGACTCCCTGTTGAGCCCCATGTGGGGCTCGATCTCATGACCCTGAGATTAGGACCTGAGCCGAAACAAAAAGCTGGATGCTTAACCTACAGAGCCACCCAGGTGCCCCTTGATGGTCTGCATTTTAGATTTGGTCTTGATTTTACAAGAAAAAAAATTAAAATGTTTTACTATTGACAGTGGGATTTGCTATCGCTTGGGATTTTTTTTTTTTTCTTTTTGCTATTGTTTTAGAGATTTATTGACTTAAGGACATTTTCTTCCATTCTTACTTTTATAAGATTTCCCGGAAGATAGATATTGAATCTTACCAAATGCCTCTCTGAGAGTTTTGGGAAGATGGCAGGTATGGTTTTCTCCCATGATTCACGGATGGTAACTGACCCCGTGTGTCTCAGGTCTGCCATGATCACCCTGCTCACTTCGGTTTAGGATTGGTGCACATGAGCAAGCTGGCCTGTAAGCTTCTCAGGGGATTCTGGTTTTCTGTAGGCACTGAAGTGTTTGTTGATTCTACTCACATTTTTAAACGCCAAACCACTCTCAAACTTGAGGTTTTCCTTTTTCTCGCCACATGAATGTTGCCAGGTCTTTTGCGGATCGGCCACACGCATACATTCCTCACTCACAAAAGAAAGGAATCGCAAGTGGGGGGCAGCAGGGGAGGAGACAGCCGATGAGCACCCTGCAAGCAAGGGGAGGTGGCAGGACCCTCCGCGGGGTGAAGAGCAGAGGAGATGGAGTGGATCTAGGACTCCAGGGGGCAGGGGGAAAACCGGCCGGGAGAAGGCAGGCACTCCCTGCGTCGGCTGCCTCCTCTGGGCACCACAAACTTGTTTGCAGTAAATCAAGTGAGGTTCGAATTCCCTTGTAGAACTTTCCATGAAGAACCCGGACTCCATGTAATGAAAGTCACGCACACTCTCATTACGGCTGACTCGGGCATAATGCGCCAAGTGTAAACTCCACGCAGCGAGGCTCCGGGCAACAGGGGTTCGCCAGGTCTCTCGTGGGGCGTCCAGGGAGTCCTCTCTGCTCTGGCCGGGTCCAGATTCCTTATCTGCTCTGTGCAGGCCCTCTTGATCTTCCCGTGCTCCACACTAATCTTGTCTTAAGCTGTTCTGTGCAGGATATTGCCTCCCCGTGTCAGGGACCTCGTCGCTCTCTGCATAAAATTCTTGGCCTCTCTCCGCAATTACTCAAAGCGCACATGAAGCACCACACATCTCTATCGATTGCTAAAGAGGCTTTTCTCCCCTCCGATCAGGGCCGCAGAGCAGAACCACCGGTGGTGAGTTTGGCAGCCCCGTGGCTTCCTCTTCCTGAGGCCTCTAACGTGTCCTGGTCAAAGGTCGATGCGTGATGATGATAATGATCATAATAGTAAGTTAACATTATCTAATCTCATTATGTGCTGGAGCCTGCGCTAAGCACCGTATATCCCTAATCGCTCATTTCCACAGCCTCATGAGACCTAATTTTACAGATGAGGACGCTAAGCCCCCAGAGCTTGCCGAGGACACGGTTTGCTTGAACAAAGCCCCCGCCGCCACTCCTGCTGCCCGGCACGCACGTGGCCTCCCTTCCGAGCCATTGCACACCCACCGCCGCTGGAGGTGGGAGAGGAGCGCCTGGCCAGGGCGACCGCGAGGCGTAGGACTGGCTGGCGCCCCCAGGAGGGCCCCGTGGGGACAAGCGCGAGCCTGGCCTGGGCGCGGGCTTGATCTCGGAGTTCACGTCTAGATCCCCTGAGAACGGCCTCGCTGGGGTGGGGCCCACGTGCACTCCCACAGCGGAGCCCAGGCAGGCGGGCCACGAGCAGGGGGCAGCGGGAAGGACTGCGAGACCAAGGTGACCCCAGAGGCGGGCTCCCCCCAGGCATTCCGGCGCACGTGGCCCCGCAGAGAAGCCTGGAATTGGGGGACACGGCCCGGTGTCCCTTGGTGCCCTGGGGGAGATCTTGGAGCAGGGCTGTGCGGGGAGGGCCCAGCTCAGAGCAGCCCACCTGGAGGGGCAGGCGGTCGGTACCCACCACCCACCACAGGAGCCGAAGGTGGACATCGCTGCGCCGGAGGAAGGACCCGTGGTGGGCCATAGGCCCTGCAGATTGGTACCGTTGCTGTTCATAACTTGATACGTGCTTAGAGATATTTTTAGCAGCAGGTGGTGAAAATCACCTTACATTCACCATGGCAAGAACCGAAAGAAGAAACGTTTCCCTGGCAAGGGGTCCACGGAGCAGTCTCTGCAGGACGATAGGACAGACCGCCCTCCGTGCCGTCTGCACCAGCCCTCCACCTAGCCCTCCCAGCACCAACGCCTGCCACTCAGCGGCCCGCGGGTCCCAGGCAGGACAAGCGTCCTGCGGCTGGCGACCTGGGAGGGGAGAGCAAGCCCTCTGTGCTGCCGAAGCTCACATTCACCTCCCTCACCCGCCAACCGCGCCAGGAAGATGGGCGCCAACCTTGCCCTGCTCTACCAAACGCTGGGGCCAGAGCTCCCACACGGCCCCTCCATGGCTCCCAGTCCTCCTGCGTCTGACGGCCACTCCCCAGGAGAGTGGCTTTTCTGCAAGTGGGGCAGCCACGGCCCTAAACGGGCACCTGCCTGAGAACACCTTCTCTTCCTTCTGGAGCTCATTCTAAACCAACATTGCCGCCACCCTGCCCCCGTCCCCACTTCCTTCCATGAGATGAGAGGCACTTCCCTGGGCATCACCTGGCAGGCCACAGAGAAGGCAATGCCCGTGCTGAAGCCAAAAACCAAGGCTGGTGCCCGTCTGCCACCCACGTGTCATGACGTAGAGGAGACTGACTCCTTCCATCCCAGACCTAGCACAAGGTGGGCGCCGAGAAGAACGCCTCCCGGGCTCCCGGGGAGCCTTGCTGCCCAATCAAGGGGCCAGGAAGGAAAGAAATGGCCCTATCAGGAAACGGGCATAGGGGGCCGGCAGTGCCCAGGTAAGCAGTCTGTATTCACCTGCCTTTGAAATGCGCGGGAAGGCAGGTGGAAGGCCCGTGGACACTGTCCCTTCCCTGCCCTGCCCCGCCCCACCTGCCCCACCTACCAGGACTGGGGAGGGAACGCACCCAGCCTCTGTCTGTACGGCCATGAGCGTGGACCATCTTTTGGTTTTGCTTGCGTGGGTGGAAAAATGTGAGTTAATTTTCCTAAGTTTTCCCCACATTTCATTTCTCAAAAACAAAAACCAAAATGTGTGTCCTTGTATAGTTCTTGGCTCCTGAACCATCCATTTAACTAGCATCTCCTGAGCACCTACTATGTGCAAGTCCTGACGAGTGGGGCTAAGAACATACTCGTGAGGGAAATGAGTCACCTCCAGGCGACTGGATCTGGTTTCGTAGAGCCGGGCCTTCCGCCGATCACTGGGAGCCTGGCCAGCAGAGCACTGGACCCACATGCCCCAAGCACCGCACGGACAGACACAGGCAGTCGTCACAGGACCTCAGAGGCTGCCCTGTGACTAAGTGGGGCGGGGAGTCTATATTGCATTTTCCTGCCCAAAACTCTGAGACAATCCTTACATCCCCTCATTTGTATCAATAACCAAGGAATGTCAGTTAAAAATCGACCTAGAAGGAAAGGTCAGACAGAAGGATCTAAACTTTCCCATGGTATCTGTAGTCCTCACCTGGTGGGCAGAAACTAATTATCTCAAAGTTAGTGGTTGAAACAAAACATTTTGTTTTTGCTGTTGTCACATCATTTCTGAGGGTCAGGAGTTTGGCTCAGTGTCCCTCCCGAGGATTTCAGTCCGCGTGGCAGCCAGGCTGGTTGTCGAAGGCTGTGTTGTGGGGAGCAAACCTCTGTTCCTCGCCGTGGCCCTCTCTTAGGGGTGGATGAGCGGCCGCCAGACAAGACGGACGCCACGGGGTCTGCGTGACCTACATTCAGAAATGTTGCAGCATCGTTTCTGCCATATCCATTGGTTACCCAGGCCAGCCCCACCCTTCCTTTTTTTTTTTTTTTTTAAGATTTTATCTACTTATTTGAGAGAGGGAGAGACAGAGATAGCGAGAGAGAGCACAGGTGGGGAGGAGGGAGAAGCAGACTTCCCGCCGAGCAGGGAGCCCAACGTGGGGCTTGATCCCAGGACCCTGAGATCATGACCTGAGCCGAAGTCAGACGCTTGACCGACCGAGCCCCTCAGGTGGCCCCAGCCCCACTCCTTGTAATAGGCTTTATTTTTAGAGCAGTTTTAAGTTCACGGCAAAATCAAGGAAAGGGATGATTGTCACGACTGATGGCCCAGAGTCCACAGCTCACATTGGGCTCACTCGCGGTGTCGTGCCCTCTGTGGGTCTGGACAAACGTGGAAGGACGTGTCCACCAGTACGGTGTCACGCAGAGTGGCTCACTGCCCTGGAACCCTCCCTGCCCCGCCGCCGGGTCACCCCCAGCCCCTGGCAACCACCCATCTTTACCGTCTCCACAGTCTTCCTTTTCCAGAACATCATGTAGCTGGAGTCACAGACTCTAGCCCTTTCTGACTGGCTTCTTTCGCTTAGTGATGTGCATTTAAGTTTCCTCCGTGTCTGTTCAGGGCCCGACGGCTCATTTCTCTTTAGTGCCTAGTGAGATTCCATTGTCTGGTGGACCACAGTTTAGCCACCCATCACCCACGGAAGGGCATCTGGGCTGCCTCCCAGGGTTCAGACCACCGCTTCGCAATGCTGGAAGGAATACAGGGAGTTTCCAAGAGAGGAAGGGGGATTCCTGGGGCCGCTGTGGGGAGTAGCCATCGCAGTCTCCCCCCATCCACACGCCTCCTACATGCGGACACACCCAGCTCCTTCCAAGACCTACTGCAGGTTCAGCGTCATTGAACTGGGTGCAAGTGTGGACGGCGGGTGTCAGCGGCAGTCCTTACACATGGCTCCTCTCCATCCAAAGACCCGCAAAGCCGAGAGACGCGGGCAGCACAGCAGAGCAAACTGTCCGGATACGCGAAGTCATCTCAGTACGAGATAGGAGGTAGGGTCGAGATTCCTTGTCCCGATTCTTGTTCTGCGTCTGTTTGCAAGCTGTTAGACCCCGCTGTGTGAAAAAGACCGTGTTTCCCCCCACACTTGTCCTCGCATCTTTCTCCAAGAACGGTGTGGTTCTTCCCCGTGCCACACCGCCTTGCTTACTGCCGCTCTCCCCATCGAACCGCAAAACCAGGCTGAGCCTCCGGCTTCGCTCTCTTTCAAAATTGTTTGGGATATTCCCATTCCTTTCTCTTTCCATATAAATCTTAGAATCAGTTTGTCAATATTGGCATCTATCCATCTCTATCTATCATCTATCAATTCACCTATTGATCTATCGCTCTATCACCTATCATCTATCATCTATCATCTATCGATCTAGCAGTCTCGATTTGGGCAAAATTGGTATCTTAACAATATTGAGCCTTCCAATCCAGGAATCCCCATTCATTTAGCTATCTTCGATTTCATTCATTAGCACTTTGTCGTTTTAAGCGTACATATCCTGCACATTCTTTGGCTGGATGTATACCTAAGCATTTCTCTCTTTTTTGGGTGCAATCAAAATAGTTCTTCTTGAGTCGGAAAGGTTGGTTCCCTGTGCACTCTCCAGTTTGCAGGGATCCGTTTCATAGTCGTCCTGCCAGAACTACAGACTTTCTCTCAAAGGTTTTCCTGCTACGCCCAGACACCGTCCCACACTCGGACACCCTCATGGCAAAGCTGGAGGGTGAAGGAGGAGAGATGGGGAGCTCCCTGCTATAGCACTCCCTTCCTAGATTTTTGTCCAGAGTTCTCTGCCGTGATCAGGGGAGAGCTGACTACAGCAGCGTGCTCCGTCTCGGCTAGCGCAGAGGTCCCACGGGAAGGTGGCTTGTCCACAAAGGCAAATGTTGAATTGACATGGGGATACTTCAGTACTCTGTTTTTCTTGGGTCACTTTTAGTAATTTGTGTTTATGAAAAATATGGTCCAGGGGCGCCTGGGTGCTTCAGTCAGTGAAGCATCAGCCTTTGGCTCAGGTCATGATCCCAGGGTCCTGGAATCGAGCCCCGCATCGGGCTCCCTGCTCCGCGGGGAGCCTGCTTCTCCCCTCTCTCTATCTGCCGCTCCCCCTGCTCGTGCTCTCTCTTTCTCTGTCAAATAAATAAATCAAATCTTTAAAAAAGAAAAATATGGCCCATTTCATCTAGTTGCCAAATTTATTGGCATAGAGTTGTTCATCATATTTATTTATTACCTTCTCATTAGCTGATCTACAGAGATTTTTTCCTTTTGTTCTTGATATTGGTCACTTGAGTCTCTATTTTTTAAAAAATCATTATTACTGACTAGTCTAACTACAGGCTCATACTTTTACTGATTTTTTTCCCCGAAGAACTGGTTTTTGGCTTCAGTGTTTTCTATCATTTATTTTCTTTGTTTAAAGATTTTATTTATTTGAGAGAGAGGGAACACAAGCAGGGGGAGGAGCAGAAGGAGAGGGAGAAACAGACTCCCCATTGAGCAGGGAGCCCGACACGGGGCTCGATCCAAGGACCCTGGGATCATGACCTGAGCCAAAGGCGGACGCTTCACCGACTGAGCCACCCAGGTGTCCCTATCATTTATTTTCTATTTCACCAATTTCTGCTCCTTTTTTATCATTTATTTCTTTCTATTCACTTTCAGTCAAGCTTGCTTATTTTTTACTAATATCTCAGGTTGTCAACTCTGATCATTGCATGTAGATATTTCTTCTTTTCTAATATATGAATTTAACTCTGTAAATTTCCTTCCAAGTACTGTTTTAGCTGCATCCCATAAATATTGATATGCTGTATTTTCATACAATTCAGCTAGAAATATTATCTCATCTCCTTTGTGATCTAACCTGTGGTTTATCTACTAGTGTACTGCACAATTTCCAAACACTCGAGGAATATCCTCGTTATATTTCTGAGTTGACATCTAACCTAATTTTATTGTGGTATTCTCTTTCAGGCCACATTCAGACAATTGATCTTACTTACAAGAATTTAAATTAAATGCAACTTCTGTCTGATTTCAATCGTCTTCAGTCTGTTGAGGCATCCCGTGGTTGGGGTATGTGATAGAATAGCACACGCACTTGAAAATAATTTATATTCTGCTGCCGCCGGGTGTGGTGTTCGAGAAATACCAGCGAACTCAAGAAGGTTGTCGCATTGCTTAGATCTATTTCTGTTGTTGATTTCTGTCTAGTTCTTCCATAAGTTGCTGATTCGGGGGTTTAAAATCGCCAACTAGGACTGTGGGATTTCCCATTTTACCCATTAATTCTGTCTACTTTGGCTTCATATATTTTGAACCCCTATCATTATGGAATTCACACTTAGATCGTTATGTCTTCCTCCTCAAGTGACCCTTTTTATTACGACATTTTCTTCTTTAGCTCTGGTGATGCTTTTTATCTTGAAATCTATTTTTCTGATCTTGCTATAACCCCTCGAGCTGTTGATGTTTCATGCCTGCAGAGTGTATCTTTCTACCTGTTTCCGTCCGTCTGTCTGTGACTTTGCGTGGAGAGTCGGCTTTCTGGGAGAGCAGGTAGTTAGAGGTGGACTTTGTGTCTGTCTGAGAACCCCTTGCCTCTCCTCCGAGTGTAGAATGCGCCACACTCGGGGTCGTGACTACACGGTGTCTGGATGCCATCATTTCTTATCTGTCCCTCCTGGGTTTTGTTGTTGTTTCTCCTTCTCCTTTCATGCCTTCTTTGGATTATTTAAATGGTTCTCGCGGGGACTTCAGTGAGGTTTAAGTCATCTGGGTCACCCAGAAAATAACAAGGTGACCTTGGACAGCTCGCCTCACCAGGTGCCTGGAAGGAGGAAAACAAAATTCTCTCTGGAGGAAGGTAACATTAAACGAGGTCAGATTATCTCTACAAATATATATGTGGTGCACACGTGCACACACATATACACATATATGAAAAATACATGCTAATCAATATCAGGCAGCAACACTGTTAATAATATATGATAGTAACAATAGTTCCAATAATGTTAAATCAGGTGATAGACATAATCTCTCTTGCGTTTGTTCTTCAATGTACGGGATACCGTAAAAAGAAAATGTTTAAATGCTGAGTTACAATTTGAATACCTAAATTTGAATTTTTCATTCTGTGACCTAACGGTTGCATGAACTAGGATAACTTGTTATCCTAGGATAACAAGGATGACCTCGGTTTCCTCGTCTATAAAATCGACGCTCAGACTACATGATCTGTAAAATCTCGCCTACCCCTCACATTCTGTAGAAGGAAACTGGACAAATATTTTTTTTTTAAAGATTTTATTTATTTATTTGACAGAGAGAGGCACAGCAAGAGAGGGAACACAAGCAGGGGGAGTGGGGGAGGGGAAGCAGGCTTCCCGCCGAGCAGAGAGCCCGATGCGGGGCTCGATCCCAGGACCCTGGGACCATGACCTGAGCCAAAGGCAGACGCTTAACGAATGAGCCACCCAGGCGCCCCTGGACAAATATTTCTATTCAAAATGAAAACGCAGAATTTCATAGATTTGACACCCACTTTAGTCCAGGCCCATGTGCAGAGAAGAGAATCCACTCCGGCAAACATAAGAAGGAATGTGGGAGACTGAGGAAATGGGGGGGGCTGTAGGTCAAGTTTGGGATGATGCACAAAACCAGCCTGCAGAAGGGGCTGCCCCGATGCCACATTCCCCTGCAACCGACCTGGCAAAAGGGAGCCTCAGCCTGCCTTCTTCCTCCCCGCCTGAGTTTCAAAGTCAGGGCATCTGGCGGGGGCACCAGAGCCACGTCAGGGACCTGAGCTGCAAGAGAGCCTGCAGGAGGTGAGAGGGCTGTTTTCTTGTCTGTACCGGGCAGGAAGGCCCCGGAGAAGAGGTGGGAGTGGGGCCCTTCGTAAGCCTCCGTTCCACCTGCCTCGAGCCATGGGCGGGGCCTACAGATAACACACGCAGACTGGAGCTCTCCCCAGAATCTGAGGGCAGAGAGCAGAACCTCCAGCTCTCGTGCTCAGGGCCATACCCTCAACCAGCCCCCCAACGAGGCACCAGCGCCTCAGTCAGCAGCTCGGAGGGACCGCGGGGAAAACCTGCAGAGAGATGAGCCTTCAAGCCAGCAGGGGCCACTTGGGACGGAGCTAACATGCAAGGCGCCCGTGGCCCACGCAGCGCACGTTGGTCAGCTCTGCTAGCATGGCAGAGACCAAGAGAGACGTAAACCTGTAAAAACCGGGGCTTTTCCCTTACTTAGGCCGCTCCGCGCTCAGCCTCACGAGCGGAGACACTGCGAGCGCTCGGTCAGAGCCGGGCGTCCCCCCGTCGGGTGCCCTCAGGGCCGGCTCGCAGGAGTGTGGCCCAGGCAGCCCGGCCTGGGAGCTGAACCCTGCAGGAGGGCTGGCCGGGGGCACTGCAGGGATGCGGGGTCTGGAGCGCCCGTGGTCCTCGCTCCCGCGGGCCAGCCCGACCTCGTGGGCAGACTCGGGGGAGCCCCCGGGCGCAGAGGACAGTTGTGCCCCGAAAGTGAGCGGACACACCCAGGGAAGGCTGGGTGAAGGGAGCCGCTGGGAAGGACCGGAAAACAAAAGGTAAAGTTAACACAGGGTAATAATAGTGCAATTTCCAGATATTATGGAAGAGGAAACCTCAAGACAAATATTTTTGAGTTTCTAATGGAAAAATAACATTTCTTTTATTTATTTTTTATGTATTTTTGAGTGTTAACAAATAGTTCTAGTGATAATTAGCATCTTTGTATATTTATTGAGAACCAGCACTAAATCTGTATATTTACAGAAAAGTGCCTTCGACACAGATAATAGCACAATTCCATGTTTGTGAATTGACAGTTTTCTCTAAACAGAGAGTAGAAATTCAGCAATTATCACTACAGCTGTTTGTTAAAATTTGACAATAGATAAATAATGACTAGAAATCAATCTTTTCATTAAAATTCAAGAAACAAAAATATCTAAAGGAATTTTATTATTCCTCTAACAAGTCCAGGCCAGTCTTTAGGAAACTCCTTCACATACATTTTGGCAACATTTCCATTTCTGTAGCCCCCACAGCCGTCGGGCTCCTTTCACAGATGCTCCTAGTGCTGGAGCCAGGGAGGGGCAGGGCCCGTGCGCCCCCCACGTGCCTCACCTTCATCTTCGCGTCCTGAGGGCGAGGCTGTGCACGCATGACTCACACACCTTCACACACTCTCACACAGCTGCACGCCCATGCATTTGCACACCCACACCCTCACACATTCGCTCGCTCACATATTCACAGTCTGCACCCTCATACACATTCTCCCACGATTGCATACTCCACACCCACGTGCACATCTGCACACTTACACACCTCACAATTCACACTCACACATCTGCACACTCATGCGTGCACGCATTCACACTCCCACAACTCACACACATTCACACTCACACGGCACACTCACACACATCTTGCACATTTGCACACCCACACACCTCACACATTCGCTCACTCACACATTCACACGTCTGCACCCTAATACACATTCTCCCACGATTGCACACTCCACACCCACGTGCACATCTGCACACTTAATACACCTCACACATTCACACTCACACATCTGCACACTCATGCATGCACGCATTCACACTCACACAGCACACTCATATACATCTTGCACATTTGCACACTCACACATGCTCACACATTCACACTCTCACAACTCACACACATTCACACATACACACATTCACACACACACAGATGGTGCTTGAGCCAAAGTGTTCACATTACTTATTCTCTCAATCGACTGGACCAGCAAATGTGTTCTTGCCCCAAATAACCCCCCTCCTCCAAACAAACAAACGAACTGGTCTGTGTTGTAGATGTTAATTCACTGAAAACATTGAGTTAGATACGATCTGGGAATTAATTGTGCTGTGGGCTTTTATCACAAAGAAAAGGCAGGAATCACGAACAGAGCCAAGATGGATGAGCATGATGAGCCGCATTATGTTCAGCTGTAGAAGGGGAAGACGGCTGCTCGCAGAGGGTAAGTGCAGACAGGCTCCACTTCGCAGCGTAGACGAGGAGTCTGTGACAGGTCTTGGCTTCCTATCAGGGATGGGTCAGCCCACGGCTGAGTGAGCAATGGCGGCAAAGATCTTCCTCCATGAGATTTCTTGCAGGGTTCCTGCCTGACTTTCAGCTTGCTGGGAGGCAGGCAAAGAAGAGAAAAGGTGAATTCCAAATCAATCTCCATCTAAGGATTTGGGGCCAGCGGGAGCCCCTCTCTCGTGGTCTCTGCATGTCTTCTTCATCTCCGCCACACCACCTCTGCAGGTGGCCCACGCGTGTACTTCGGTCCCTTACCTGGGCCGTCGTAAATGCCGCCACTCGTGCTGAAGCCACAGGACAGCCACCCTCCCAGGAGCCCACACAGCTTACAGATCTTCAGTTTCCAAGAGAAATGTAGTATTTTCCATTTGGGAGCAGAGACATTTCCCTTCTTGTCTTTTCTCTTCTGTCCTTCTTAAACAACCTGTGTTTCAGATGAGCCGCAGTGGGGCGCTACCTCACGCAGGGAAAAAGGCGGTTCTTAGGAACTATCCAAGCACAGCCAGATGTGTCTGGAGGCGGTGCCCGTCGCCCTGCCCCTGGACCGGCCACCCTCAGCCCCCACCACGGCCTGGCCTCCGCCACCACCCCGTGTGCCCACCGTTGGCGCGTCCGGTGGGCTCTGCTGTGAGAAGGCAGCACCCAGGCTGTGGGCATGAGAGGGGAGCAGAGTGTGGGAGGGAGGGTCTTCCTGACGGGATGGTTGTGTCGGGCGAGCCAGTCAGGACGCCGGGAAGAGGACCACAGCTGAGCCGCAATCACCGTCTCAAAAATGAATCCAGTTTTGTCAGAAGTCTGGTCACAAGTGGAGGGGAAAACCCTCACCTTAAGTTTCCACACCAGGACATGAGCAGGGATGGGCCTCGTGGGACTGCCTGTGGTGTAGACAAGCAGGGGATCAGGTGTCTGTTGACCACCTTTCCTGCTTGAGCCTGGATGCAGGAAGCATGTGATGGGTACCGCTTGTCCTCAGTGGTAGTTTGAGAAATGATCTCTGTTAAAGCCATTCACGGATTCAACATCCCCCCCCAGGCTCGCACCCCTAACTCTGCCCCGGTGATAGCCCCCTGTGGGACTGCAAACGTAAGCAACAGCAACCCAGTTCAAACTGGCTTAGGACAGAAGTGGAATGCACTGGCTCATGTACCTGCGAAGGCCGGCATCAGGCACGGCTGGATCAGGAGCGGGGACGGCTTCCCAGGTGCAACTGTGAAAACGAGGGGCGCAGATGCTGGCCAGGAGACAGGGGTCCCACGACACATCCCCCCGAGACTCTACCCAGCGGCCCTGCACTCCTGTCCTTTCCCTGGTCTGCTTAAGCAGAAGATGTTGCAGTGATTCTCAGAAATAAAAACCCCCACAGCTCCAACCCGCACGGTTGGATTAACCAAAATCTGCGATTCTAACACGTCAGAGAGCAGGGATGGGGCCTCATCACAGAAAGAGGTGAGATCAGTTAAGAAAATTCACTCATGCTCTTTTTGAAGAAAACCATCTTCCTAATTTTTTTTTACAAAAGTACTTATTTTTTTCAAACATGGAAATAAACCTGGTCAGTGGGGTTATTTTATCAAAATATTCCATGACACAGAGTACTTATAATTTAAGCACTGAAATCCAACCCAAAGCGAACTGTTTAAATGAACGCGAACACACAGGAGAACATTGAACCAGTGTAGAGCGTGGGGTTGGACTCGCCCGCAGTCCCCCGGGGGCCATTAGCCCTCGTGGTGCAGGCAGGTCGGAGGAGACCCTCGGATCCCAGAGCGATCTCCAGAATAAAGCGGTGTGGAAATATCACGTTTTATCCGTTTCGTACAGAGCAGAAAGACAATCACGGCTTCGGGCAGCTCTTTCTGCATATTTATATTTGGATTGTTGTACCTTCCACGAAATGCTATTTTCTGCCTTCTAGGTGCTCAGGCGATTGTAACATTTTAACACTGCTTTGGAATAAGTGCTTTTTGTGAGAAGTTCATCCTCCAGGTTCAAACACAACTGCATTTCCCGGTAAAATTTTATTTTGCAATTATTACACTTTTAAAAAATTTTTCATGCCACAAGATGTGAAGTCCAAAATATTTATGTTTCTGATTGTCAGTCTTTCCTTCTTCAAGATGTCGGAGTGAAGACAAAATAGACACCTCATTCTGTTGACTCAACACAGGCATATTATCACAGCTAGATTATGATTCGGGTGCACAATACCTGCATTTTCCGAGCTCAGCAAGGAAGCCGGCAGGTGCTCAGAGGCGCGGCAGGTGGCTAATATCAATAAAGTAGCCCAGATTCGTGCTCCAACAACAGAGCCGGGGTCGAGCTTCAGCCTACAAAAGTTGATGAAAAGCAGAGTTAAGGTCAAAGCCACCCAAACCCACCTCACAGCTGGGGGAGGGGGGGACCTGCCAGAAGGGGGCTGGTCTCACACGGCCTCCCGGTGCCCGTGGCCCCACCAAGAGACCCGGGTTCATGCGGGGCAGAGACACACTGACCAGCCGTGACCAGCTCTGTCTGCAGCAGGACCTCCGAACACCTGCAGGCCACCGTCCTGAGGCCCCACGTCTCCCCTTCTCCTCAGCTCCCTGCTGCTACGACCTCACGCCCCCCAGACGTCCCCCCTCCTCTTCTTCCTCCCTCCCTCCTCCTCCTCCCCTGCGCCAGCATCCCTCTGCGCTGTGGCCTCAGCATTCTGACGATCTCTTCTCCAGAGACAATTTTATAACAAAATAGATCTCAATCACACACAAGCAAAGCAACACTTGACAGTATTTAAGCGCGTTTCTGAATGTACTGAATATACGTAGAATCTGAATGTAAATTTTCTGTCTATTTCGGCTCCCAGAGAACACTATCTCCAGAACTGAATGACATGCGAAGTTTCCTACAATGAGTCAATAGCAGATCCCAAAATACAGAACAATTTATTGGTTGCCTACCAGGCAAGACTTGAAGACTTCGGGTGTGTGTGGCTGGCTCTCAGGCCCAAACCACACCGCGTTCACGCGCACACAGACGCTCTTTCCCTCCACGTGCCGGCCGGTCCCTCGAGACAAGTCCGTAAGCCCGACGTCCCCTCACGGGAGGAGCTGACAGATGTGTGTTTCAGGACAGCACGGTTTTCAAGGCTGTGAGTCGCCATCACAATAGTTGCTGAAAAGAGCCACTCAGCACGTGAGGGCAGGAAGACAGCTCCCACCCCCCGGCTCTGCGCCCCCCGGGGCTCCCGGCCACTGCTGTCCATCCGTGGCCAGGGACACGTGGTTGCTGGCAGCACCCTGTGTGGCCAGCCAGCCCAGCAGATGCCGGGTCAAACCCAGCCTGTGAGGAAGACATGCACTCATTCACCCATTCTCCGCGGCGACACGGCCGTGGGCCCATGAGGGGGGTACCTTCTGACATGCAAGCATTGTCCCTCCTTGTCAGGAGGGCAGAAAGCTTGTCTTTCCCGTCGGAAACCAGACGTGCCAGGGGCTGGCTGCACCCCCGCCTGCTCCTCAGCCCTGGTGCCCATGGCGGGGGTGGGGAGGGGGGACAAGGCCGGCACCTCACGCCCATCACAGCCGTCAGACTCGCCAACGTGGTGGTCACGGCCACCACTTCCATGACCACCAATACAGAGCACGGCTAGGTGTCGACCATGCGCACATTTCCACCCTCCCCTGCAGCCTTCCCATCCTCACCCCCAAGGGCCCCACTCTGACCCCACACCCTCCGAGGACCCGCCTCCTCCTCAGGGCGCAGGTGGACAGGGCTGTAGGCCCAGAAACAGGTCAGGATGTCTGTTTCCATCATTCTTAGGTGATTGAAAACCCCAAAATGCAGTGGCCTGGTTTTCGGGTCCCTTCAAACGTGTTGGCCACCCCAGCCCCCATCCCAGGGCCCTGACCACAGGGGAGACTGCGGGCAGACCACCCCCGCCCGCCCCAGCCCAGTCTCTGTCTCTTGTCCCTGGGCCTGGACGCAGCCACATGGAGTAGGGCCGTGACCACTGCATGAGGACCCGCCCTACTGCTCCCCAGGCGCCCAGGACGAGGCCCGGCCACGTGCGCGTCCCTGGCACCCAATAGTTCGCTGGACCTGCAAGGCCTGGAAAGCATGTCCCCACCAAGGCCAGTGCCGGCCTCCCCTTCCTTCACCCCCAGAACCCTGAGGCCACTTGGAGCGGGCCACAGTCCTGGGTCTGGCCACAAGGAAATGGGTTCCAGAGGGTCACGGAAGCCCCGCTGGGCTGTGGTGGCTCACTGGCCTGTCCCCACGTGGGCCCGCGCAGGGAGTCTGCCCTCCGCCATCAGACGTGCATTCTGGGGACAGACCTCCTGGCTGCTCGCGCCAGGCCAGAGAGAGGCCGCTCACCCGGAGAGCAGTGCCCTGAACCCGCAGGTGCTCAGCGCAGAGCGCCTGTCCTTTTCTTCACACAAACTCCGCTCCGGACTCCCAGACCACGGAGAACACGGCCTGGGTGTCCGTCCGAAGCAGGCTGGGGACACTCACGGCAGAGGGGCTTCTGAGGAGGGTCGGGGGGGGGGACAGGGCAGGCCAGGGGAAGGGACGAAAGGCTTGCTCAGGTCATCCCGACTTAGTGGTTGACTTCGAGCTCCCTAGTGACTGTCTGCAACTTCTTCTGGAAATGTCCACTGAGGCTGCTCCATCAGCTGCTCCCCAGGCCACGCAGGGCAGCGGGCAGCCACCACACCCCAGGCCTCACGCTGCAGGTCAGGCCCCTGGACAGGTGCAGGAGGCTTGCGGCCCCCCGTGCCCTCCTTCCCTCATCGAGGGACCCACTGAAGCCCTGAAGGTCGCTGGTCACATGGGGCCACAGTGCCAGGCTCTCTTCTGCTCCAGATCCCCGGACACGGGTCCAGCGGCAAGTCCCACGTTAGGGTTCTCTGCCCCTGAGCCGGCCCCTCCCCCAGGCGCCCTCACCCCTGTCCCTGAGCCGCTGGAAGCTGCATTCACGTGCCAGATGGCCAAGGAGCAGAGACCTGGGTATGACCTGGGGTTCTGCATGCCCAGGCTCCACCACGTGAACTGATGGGCTGAGGACCGTGCCCGGGCCCGAGGCAGCCCCCCCCAGTTCCATGCACTGCCTGACACCCCTGAGCTGGGCCTGCGTCCACCCCGTGCACGTGACGCCTGCAAGGCCTCAGGTCCCTGTACAGCCCTCCGCACGTGGCGCTCGGTCTGCGGTGCTCCCCTGGGGTCTTCTAGAGGGTTCCGGACCCCGATTGGCATTAACCACTTGTGGGCAATTTCCCCACAGTGCCCGCCGCACGTTCCATTTCCCTCCTGGGGACGGGACAGCCTTGTTCGTGAGGCTTCTGTTCCGGTCCTCCTGGGCCTGCACCGTGCTGCGTAAAGAGAACACTCGTCCCCCACGCGTGGTGATTTCCCTTGTTAACAATGAGATGAAAGGTGCGTCCGGCTGAAGCCTTGGAGACGGGCCTCCACCATACTGCCGCCCGTGAAAGTGCACACACGGCAGCAGATGGCTTAGGCTGTACTGACACAACAGGCAGGGACTTTCTGTTACTCGAATGTGCTGTTTCTCCCAAATTCTCCATCCGGACAGCACAGTATCCTGATTCAGGGCAAGTGGGGCCCGGAATGGCCGCGGTGCAGGGGAGGGGCCGAACGCCAGCGGCAGAGGGGCTGCTCTCCCCGTAACACGACTTCAGAGCAGAGGAGAGACTCCCCATCCCAAATCCCCACTCCCGCCCGCCCAGCCCACCCCTCCCTGCAGGGCGTCCACTGCTTTGCTGGGGGTCGGGGAGGTCTCCTCCAAAAGTGCACTTTGAAATACGAGCTCCCCCAGGGCTGCAGGATGTGGGCGTCAGCTCCCACGGCGCTGGTGCCGTCCATCCGTGGCCAGGGACACGTGGTCGCTGGCAGCATCTGTGCGTCTTTGATACTTTGAACCGCCTGACGTTGATACCGAGCTGGGATTCCACGAGGAGCTCCCTCTGGGGAAGCTGCGTGAAGGGTAGGCGGGAACGCTTTGGTTCTGCCACCATGTTGTAAATCTGAAATTATTTCAGAACCGAAAGTTACAAAATAAAGCAAGGCTGCTGATGAATGGGTGTTGCTGAGGATCTTCCCCCACGACTGGCTTTGACCACGGGCGCTGCCCACACGGCGCCCCAGCGTGGAGAGACCTGAGTCCCTGCGGCTCGACCCCAGCCTCTGCACCAGGACTGGGAGGTATCGGCTGGGTCCCCTCTGCCTCTGTCACCCTGCTCACCAAGTGCCATCCAGGACCTGCCCCAAATCTTCCTGCTCTCGCCTCAGACACTAGGACCCTGCCACCCATGCAGACGGGGACCTTCCTGGGAGACAATGAGAGACTCTTTGCATCTGCTTCCTGGGCCCTGCTAACTGAGCCCCCCCTCCGTGCGTGGGGGCCGGCCCGGCGCTTTCCCAGAAACTCCTGCCAACAGCCCTGGACATGAGCTCCAGGTCCTCACTTCCAGGCCTTGTTTTTATTGTTCCGCGTGTGGCTTTAAGGATCACTGGATTCAAGCTTAAGGAAAGAGGGGGCATTTTCTGTGGACTCTGGTACTTCTGTTGACGAGGGTGATGTGCTCCCAGAGCTGCCCTTTGCCCCCTGGGGGAGACACACGGTCTTGAAGGCTAAAATGCTGGGAGGTGGATGGCGCTCCTCTCCAGCTGGGGGGTGAGGATGTCGCATGGGCGTTCCCACGGGCCCAGCACAGTGCCGGGCCCCTGGGCCAGTGTGGGGTGCAGGCGGGGGACGTGGGGCCTGTGCACCGCCCGTGGCAGGCCCCGTGGAAACCACTGTGGCGACCGTGGGGGCAGAAATCGGCCTAGGAGCATGGGCCTTTAAAACCACAAGGAGTGAGGGACACAAGCAGGAATTCGTGCTTTGTGGCTCGGCCCCTGCTGAGCGGTCTGCTCCCTGGTACCCTCACCCTTCAAGCCCCGCTCCTGGCACCGCCGTAAGCCCAGGCCTCGTGTTAACATCAGCACGAACATAACACACAACATGTGTCACGTCCATGCACGGCATATAATCACAGGTTCGAAGCAGCGTGTGCGCAGAACACACATGCACGTGTTACGTATACCAGGCTGACGGCAGCGCTCCGTGCGAACCTAACACACGTAAGGTGCACGGGAGTATGCACGATACCCCCATGTGAAATAACAGGCATGCATGTGCACAGGTGTCTAGCACATGCGCACGGTAGTCTTGTGATGCGTGGACACTGCACACGGCACATATGACATGCATGTGACACACATGTGTGAATGGGACACGGCATGCACAGCATGCACGGGCACGTGTGCGCGCAGACACGACGTGCGTGACGCCGGTGTGTGGCACACGCAAGGCACACACGTGTCAGATGACACGCATGCGCAGCGGGCCCCTCCACAGCACGTGTGACGGACACGCGGGCCATCGGCGCACCTGCAGGGCCCCACTTGGCACATCCGCACTGCACCATCACTAAACCTCGTGAGTGAGGAAAGGGTTGGTCTGCTAAGCATCGACCTTGGAAACGCCCTCCCACTCTGGAAGCCTGCGGGCACGCCTCTGGTTTCCCGTGTGCACGTATGAGCGCTGGGACCACCGCCGGGGACCAGCCCCCGGCCCTGCTCCCGCGAACGCCCCTGAGCGGCATCCCACCGGCTACAAGCTTCCCTGGCCATTGTCCCCGTGCCTCGCAGTTTCCCAAGAGCCCGCCCGACCCCGAGGGGCCCCTCCCACACATGCTGGGCGCCAGGCTTCTCTTTCTGGAAGCCACAAAGCCTTCTGCGGGAGCGGGGGCGGGCACTTCCAGCCCCGCCGCCGTGATGAATTGCCCCTGTTAGCACTTGCGGCAAGGGTTCTGTCCTGTGGCCAAGGAGCACATTAAGTGTGTCATGAAAGGAAAACAGTTTTAATTAAAGCTGCTAAGAACAGTGCCAAGGAAACCACGGCTGGAGCAGGACTGGGCCGGGGGCTCGCACCACACCTGCTTCTGCACGCAGGCAGGGCGAGCAGAGTGGGGCCAGGGACGGCCACCGAGCTGGATGGAGGTGGGGGGCATGCCCCCTCTGACCCCCACCCCAGCCTGGCGACCCTGTTAAAGGGGTCAGAGATTGGGGCTCGTCGTGGTGAGTGTTCCTGCTTCATGGCTGAGGCGGTTTCACCTTCTCTCCATGTTCCCTCCTTGGTGCCCGAGTGGGAAGTGTGCTCGCAGCTACTTGGTTTTCTGCCCTGAGCTAAGTTTTAGCTGAACCCTTCCCGGCCGGCACGTGCACCGTGAGCACCCATGCTCAGTGCAGGTTCTCCCTCCTGCTTCTGAAGCTGGGGTCACCTAGAGAGAGGGGCGTGCACTGCAGGTGGTGTCTGGGGCCATAGCGACCCCGGGGAAACTTCCAGAGGCTCTTCTCGCTCCTTTTATTCAGAGACTCTGAGATTCATGCACAGGCTTCCGGCCTCCATGGAAGGACCTAGGGGACATCCGTCAACCCCTGATAGATGCTTGTGTGAGTTAACAAGACAAACTCGGGAGAAGGAACAAGGGGAGGGGCCTTCTGGGGGCTGTGAGGTCGCGGTCGCACCTTCCCCAGCAGAACCAGGAAGATGCTAGGGCTCTGCTCACCGTGGTCCCAAGACCCCGACAATCGGCACGGACACCAGAGTCCACGCCATCGGGACTGACGCAGCAGGAAGATGCGCTGGCCCGGCCGCCCCTCGGGCCAGAGGCCCACCGTGGGCACAGGGTGGCCGGTGCTCCAACCTGGCCACGTTCAGGCCCATTTGTGGCACAACGTTTACCAGAACCTTCTATCTGGCTCATCAGATTCCAGGCTGCCTCTAGTGATTTCAGTCGCTTTACTTCAACGAACTTTAAGAGACCCAGAGCGTATTGGTAAAATACCATCCCTGGTCACATCTATATGACTGTTAACAACCTCTCCAATTACAGGAGGGGGTCCCGACCCCTCGCACCTGGTAATTAAAATTGCTAATCACCAGCAATTATCTGGCAGGGCTTTAGAGGCGAGAGAAACCGTTTGACCCTTTGCCCACAGCGGGAACAATGTTCGCTGTCCATCCCCGCGCTCAGCAAAGCTGTCCCAGCCCCTGCCTATTAAGTGCCACTAATAGGAAATCAACAAAGGAGTCGTGACATCTGTGGGGACGTCGGGGCCCAGGTCTGAGCACACAGGTGCTGGCACGAGGCTGCCAAAGAGAGAGAGAGCCCGGGCAGGG
>NW_023270316.1:1337176-1348809 GCF_011800145.1 Mirounga leonina | reverse complement strand
CATTCACCAGCCAAAGAGAGAGCCCGGGCAGGGACATTCACCAGCCATCAACTGCCTTTACTCCTAGCAGACTTAGCAGCCGGCCCCCCAGCCAAGACCAGGCCCCAGCCCTCGGGGAGTGACATGCGATGCGGCCTTTTGTCATGAAGGGCTGCTTGGTCAAAGGCACTGGATGGGGATTTTTTTTATGTTCTCTTTAATGAATCTTCTCCTCGCTCAAGCAGAAGTGAAAGAGGTCGTGTAGCCCTTTATCCTGCAGGGAGGTGGGGCTTTCTGCCATCCTTCTCAGAGGGCGGAGGGTGGAGGGCGGAGGGTTTGTTTGCACGGCTGGGTTGAAGTGGCCGGACTGGCTGGGACCGGCTGCTGGGAAGAGGCCCTCGACTGGTTTAGGGACCCCGTGGAGGCCCCGTCCCGCAGGCTCACACCCACTCCACACTCTCCTCCTTGCCATTTGAGGATGAAATGGTCCTGGTTGAGACGCACCTGCTCTGAGTGGCCAAGCAGCTTTGGACGGAACGTCAGCACGATGCGGAGATTTAAAGGACCCGGTATCCATTGCTGGCAGGGAGGCCCTTGCAAGGGGGTTTCGTGGCGGCCGAGGGCGGTGCTGCGAAAGTCAGGGCCACATCAGGGCCATGCCTCCCTTTGGTCCTTTATGAAAACATAAAGTAAAATAAAGTAGCATGAATTTTAAAACATGCATTCTGAAGAAAATATAAAAATAAAATAAAGAAAATCAAATGCTTTACCCTGTGTGTTTCAGTTCCCCCGTTACGTGCCTCTTAGCAGGTCTCTCTCTCTCCCTGGGACCCAGGGGCTACCCCAGGCTCTCCTCAGAGCGTGGCCACCAAACCCCAGGGTGTCCCAGCACCTTCCCAGGGAGTCAGCGAGGTCAGAACCAGTTTCACGCCAACATTAAGCTGCTCTTGGCCTTTTCACTCTGTGGACATTTGCACTGATGCCCAAAACAATGGCAGGTCAACCTGGGGAGCCTCAGTGTGAACCAGGGATGCCCAACAGTGCTATCCCGGTGCCGGCCACCACCCCACTCAGAATAGGCAAGAAAAATGCCAGTTTCACTTAAGAATGTGCTTGGTGAGAGGGCAGCTGGGTGGCTCAGTCGGTGAAGCATCTGCCTTCAGCTCAGGTCATGATCCCAGGGTCCTGGGATCGAGCCCCATGTCGAGCTCTCTGCTCAGCGGGGAGCCTGCTTCTCCCTCTGTCCCTCACCCACTCATTCTCTCTCTCTCAAATAAATAAATAAAATCTCTAAAAAAAAAAAAAAAAGAATGTGCTTGATGAGGCAGCAAAAGTATAATTTTATTCAGTCTCAACCCACGAGGACATGGGGCTGGCCTCCTGGGTGCGAGGCCTGTGCAGACTCTTGGCTTCAGGGTACAAAAGGGCCAGCAGCTGGCTGAATGCTCTGCCATCCCTATCTCGAAATTCTTTTTTTTTTTAAAGATTTTATTTATTTATTAGAGAGAGAGCACAAGCAGGGGGAGCAGCAGAAATGTGATGAAATTAGCGGTAGATGCGTGAACCACACCTCCAGTGCACACCAAAGAGTTACAACGACCACCAGGAAAAGGTGACGGTGCCACAGTGTGAGTTGCAAGCTAAACTAGCCACTTTTTCATGGACCGTCTCTCGTTCTTCGAACACTGGCTGGAAGATCAGCTGGACCTTCAGACACGGCTGTTTGGCAGAGACATTGTCCCAAGAAAGGGACAGTGTGAGCCTGTCACTTTCAGGAAAGTAGCTGAGGGTGTTGTCATCAGGGACAAAATTTGAGCTTTCAAGCAAAAATTGAAGAAAATGGATCTATGACCCTGAGCTTGACAGATTCTTAATACCTAAAGGCTTTTCTGGTGAGATCGGTGGTGCTATTAACGCATATGATCTTTCTTGATATTGCATAATGAAATGTGTCAACACTTGGAAGATCTCTGTAACCCTGTGCAAAATGGGCAAAAGATCAGGCAACGTGCAAGACAGAGCAATGGATTTTCACGTAACAGAATAGGAATGGTTCATCGAGGTTGTTTTCTTCCCACAGAAAGCACCACATGTCACATTTGTGTGTGGCGTCAAAGAATATCCACGTTCACCTGAAAAGGTGACTAAGATGCCCTTTCTCTCTCCAACTAGGTATTTGAGCGCTAGGCTCTGACAGTAGAAATACAGTGATTTATTTTCTCCTCTTAATGCTGGTGGTATTTTCCAAATGAGTGTATGTCACTTTAAAATCTTGTATTACTTTTGCAGTAGAAAAATATACTACATTTTATTTTTAAAAGAATGACTACTTTCCTACCTCATTGAGCCACAGGGGCTGACAAACTTGATATTATATTCCAAAGCTCTGTAAGGAGCTCTCGCTCAGACGCAGAGGAAAGAGCGCAGGGTCTCTATGGTCATTCCTGAAAGAAACTGCCCCGCTTCTGAGGGGGGATCCCGCAATCATGAAATTCTAGCTCTGAGACCTGAGCCCTGGGAGATAAGCATCACTAAAAATGTTTCCCTCTTTATTAGAACCAAGGTGGGTTTTTTTTAGAATAATACATTATTTAATTCACTGCACCCAAAATATTACCAAGTCAAAACGTAGTCAGTATACGATTGCTGATGAGACGTTTTACGGTATTACTGTTATTTTCCGTGCTGAGTCTTCTGACTCGGTGCAGCTCGCCCTCCAAGCCCCGTCCATCAGGCTTGTGAGGCACCGTTGCCATCGGCTGCTGGGCTGACACCCCGCGGCTCTGGCCTCGGAAGCAAGCTGGTTTTCATGTGTGTGTGTCTCCACTGTGCTGTGGAAAGAGCTTTGCACGTGGCCTAAATCAGCTTGGGAGTCCGCACCGGTGGTGGGGTCGGGGCTCCCGCCTCGCGAGGCCAGCGGCCGAGGCCCCACCTGCACCTGCGCGGCTGGTCCCTGGCCCTCCAGGCCGTGCTCGGGACCTCCAGCGGGACCCTGTACCCAGCCTCCTCCCCACACCGCACACACACAGCCCCTTCCAGGGTCTAGGGAAAGAAATATCCAGTGCTGGGGACAGAAATCCTCATCCCAAAGCCTCTGCCTGCCCCGCCAGGATATGGCTCCCCCAGAAGACAGCTTACCCAGGGCGCCCAGACCACAGGCCCTCCAGGGACAGCCTCCCTCCTCTGGCCCAACTTCCGACCAGTGCCACCCCAGCCGCAAAGCCTCAGAGCTGCCCCTGCCCTTTCCTCTCCGTCTCATGACCCAGTCGGTTTCCGAGTGTAGATTTAGTTTCCATGATAGCTTCTGATTTTTTAAACCATTTCTCCCTGATCTTACAGCTTCTCCCCTGGCTAGGCCTTGTGTCCTCTCTCTGGCTGCAGGTTGGTCCCCACCACTGGCTCCTTGCCATCCATGCTACCACGCTGGACTCAGGACCATCTGCCTGCAACAGGATGTGGGGGCCGATGGGGTCTCCCTGACCGCTGACTACCCCACCAACCAGCCAAATCCCGAACTCCTGGGGGTCTGGAACCTTTGAGCTCAGCAACCCTATCTCTATCCCAGTGGCTGGTCACCGACGGGCCCCAGCAGGAGGCTGGTGAGGCAGGACCCCCGTCCCCTGCCACGCACCCCAAGATGCCCAAAGCCTCAGATGGGCTTGCCCTGCGGAGGGCCACCCCTCGCTGCCACCGTCGGCTTTACAGTGAGGGGAGCCAGCTGAGAGGCAGTGCCAGCCACGGCTGCGCGGGGAGCCCCGGGGCCCCTCTCGGTGGGCCTTCTCCACTACGGCAGCACCACGGCCCTGGGACAAGTTGCTTCACGGCTCTGCAGCTTGGCCATAGCCTCGTCTGCGAGATCCTTCTGTGGGCTTGCTGCAGATACAGAAGCATGACATGTGAAGGAACTCACAAGGGCCCTGCTCTCCAAACGTGATCAGGAAATAGTGTCAGCAGACCAAACTGTTCCCAACACCATGGGTCCTCTGAGACTCGTGACCTGTGTGTGTGCATGTGTGTGTATGTGTGTGCACTGTGTGCACTGTGTACATGTGTGTAATGTGTGTGCATGTTTGCTGTGTGCACTGTGTACATGCATGTTGTGTGTGCACTGTGTGCATGTGTGCACCGTGTACATGCATGTAATGTGTGTGAATGCGTGTGTGCACCGTGTACATGCATGTAATGTGTGTGAATGCGTGTGTGCACTGTGTACATGTGTGTAATGTGTGTGAGTGCATGTGCATGTGTGCTATGTGCACTGTGTACATGTGTGTAATGTGTATGAGTGTGTGCATGTGTGCTGTGTGCACTGTGTACATGCATGTAATGTGTGTGAGTGTGTGCATGTGTGTGCACCATGTACATGTGTGTAATGTGTGTGCGCACGTGTGCTGTGTGCACGTGTGTGCACTGTGTACATGCATGTAATGTGTGTGAGTGTGTGCTGTGTGCACGTGCGTGTGCATGTGTGCTGTGTGCACGTGTGTGCACTGTGTACATGTGTGTGATGCATGTGAATGTGTGTGCATGTGTGCTGTGTGCACGTGTGTGTGCACTGTGTACGTGTGTGATGCGTGTGAATGCATGTGCATGTGTGGTGTGTGCACGCGTGTGCATGTGTGTACATGCATGTAATGTGTGTGAATGTGTGCTGTGTGCATGTGTGTAATGTGTGTGAATGTGTTTGCACTGTGTACATGTGTGCTGTGTGCACACGTGTTATGTGTGCAGTGTGTGCACGTGCGTGTTTGTGTGTAGTATGTGCATTGTGTGTGCGTATGCATTATGCGCATAAGTGTACGTGTGTGTGTGTGCCCTCATGTACATGTGTGTTGTGTGTGAACGTGTGCACGTGCACAGATTGTAGGGGAAACAGACACAAATAAACAAGGAACCATCATCTATGCCTGTGATGCCTGATTTTATGTGTCAACTCAGCTGGGCTCAGAGGTGCCGGGACGGCTGGTAAACATTATCTCTGGAGTCTGCGAGGGAGTTTCTGGAAGAGAAGAGCATCCGTAGTACCAGGCTGGGTGGGGAAGATGTCATCACCCACACAGGTGGCCCCGTCCAGTCCGTGGAAGACCGGAAGGAATGAACAGTCTGCGGAAGCGCATCTGGGTGCTGCCTTGGCTGGGAAGCCCGTATCCTCCTCGCCCCTGACATCGGCGCCCCTGGTTCTCTGGCCCTTGGGTTTGGACCAGGACCTCCCCCAACCCCGGTAGCCCTAGGCCTGCAGTTTGCGGACGGCAGGTGCTGGGGCTCAGCCTCCACAACCCCAGGAGGCTGTTGCTCCAGCATCTCTGTAAACCCGTTCATTCGCTCACTCGTCCTGTTTCTCAGAGGGGAGCCAACCTGAGCACGTGGTTGAGAAGTAAATTTTCTAAAGGATTCCTTTCTCCCATGTGACATGCCATAGTTTCTCTTCTGGCTAAATGTGCATTTTTATTTTACACATTTCGCTAAAATTTCTCTAGTTTAAGTTCCAGAAGGCGTGGGACCTCTATTGCCAGAGTCCACCTGCAAAACATTCCTTTTTTCTTGTCTCTCCTTTCCTTTTTTCCTTTTTAGCTCCTCAGACTTCCAAACCGTGGGCCAGGACGAGACACCCAAGCACTCTCTCTTCACTCACTTTCCTTGTGGGGACGAGACCCCTGAAGCGGGGTCTCAGGACTCCTGTCCCAAGCAAACGAACATGCAAATGAAAGACCATTTGCTTTCATTTTCAGGATCATGCTGGGAAGGCAAAGGAGGACGTTGCCTGCATGTGTTCAGGATTCTGATGCTAATTCAGTTCCCCGGGGGTGAGCTGCTAGTTTGAAGGACTGGACTGTGCTGATGACCTCTGTGAACCACAAGGAGAAGCTTCCAGGGCCGCGGCACCCAGAGCAAGCTGCTGCAGGTGGGTCGGCCTCACCTTACAATCTCCCAAAAGATAATAAGCCGATCTGGTCAAGTACCACTGGTGCATCACGTGACCGGCTCTAGAAGGAGCTCAGTGACCTTGCCTGATCAGCCACGTAAGAAACCAGAGCTTCTTCCCCCCAACGGGATCTTGGATCCCAGCACTGTCCGCTGCCCCACGCCCGCTTCGGCGATGTTAAGAGCAGCAGGAATGGTGACAGAAAGTCATCTGAAATACCTGCAACTTCTGCATGCAGTGTTAGGCGGAAGCCTCCTCCCCTCGCTCTCCAGACCTACATTTTTCTCTCAGGCCACCAACAATGTGCTTTTCTTTCCTGTGGGGAAATTCGACACTCACTCCTCAGGAACACAATGGGCAACGAGTTCCATTTCAAACTGGGAGCGTCCTGGGGCCATCCCCTGGGATCTGCAGGTTCTACTTGCTTTCTGGGGTCACTGTGATGACATTGCGATCACAATGCCGGAAGCCCATAAGCCCAGCTCCGGGGCCTCTCTTAATTATGGTGAAAACTATCTTGGCCATTTCTAAGCTTGCAGCTGTGCAGAGCTAACCACACGCTCACTGCTGGGGTCCGACGTGGAGAACGCTTCCCTCCTGCAAAACGGAAACTCTGCGCCCCGTGAACCACAAGCGCGTGCCCTCCCAGCCCCCGGCAACTGCGCCAGGAAATTATCCAGAAGGGTTTAATAAAAGAATCCAGAAAGCAAGCAAGCTCTGTGCCCAGGAAGTACAGCTCTGCCGAAGAGCAAGGGCCTTCGGGGAGACCACTCGCCGGCCTGGGTCTGAGCGCAAGCCACGCGGACCTGGATGGAGCGCATCACCAGCCTGAGCTGCTTCCCTGGGCCTTCCCCTGCAGGCCCGTCTTTCAGACGGTTGCCCCGGTCTCCTGCACAAACAACGGCCATCCGTGGACAATCACACCTTCCATTAAGTGAAGTCTCTGCCCTCCAGTGATTCTGGAACTTGCTAGAACTCTCTGCCGCTGCCTGTCGGGTTGCCTCTGTTTACTCACAAGCTTGAAGTGTTATTTGGAACATTTGCCATTTGGCGAACACAGGCTCGCAGGCCCGCACCCCTGCCCGGGATCCTGCCCGCGACCGGCTGGGAGACGCTGAAGGTGCCGGCAGGTGCCGGAAGCCGCGTGGCCGCCTCGTTTCTAGCCTGGTGTTGACGCCGCGTTCTCCACACACGCAAGAGCTGAACAGCCCCGTCCGTCATGCGGTCCTCACACAACCCACAAGCTTTGCAAGATGTCTTTGGCAAGGTCACTGCTCCACAAGAGCACGGCAGCCAGGAGAGCGGTGTTCTGGGTGGACACTGTGGCACTGAACTCGGGCCACCGTCCCCAGCAGAGGCCTCTGCAAAGCGCCCCTCCCACAGGTACCTGGGACTCTGGCACCTGCTGTGCGGACCCTGTGAGACGGCGCTGCCCCAGCAGGCGGAAACGCCCTGGTGGTGCCAGGGCATCCATCTATGCCCTGAGTGTGTCACCCCGGGTGATACGTGGCCTCCCCAGGCACCCCAGGGGCTCCGGGGACACCGGCAGCATCAGGCTCAGAGCGACTGGGGCTCCCGGCTGGCCAGTCCCTCTGGGGACACTGAGGGACGCCGCCCGCCACCGGCAGGGCCATGCTATCCTCACTCATCAGAGGCCCCAGGGGAACCACCTTGAACACTGAGGCGGGAGCGGGAAGCAGTCTCATGATTGATAGCCCTAAATACGAAACCCCATGTACCTCATCCTGGGAGCACGGACCCAGAGGTGCATTGTCACCGGGGGAGATGAATGGAACTTGAGATAACCCTGGCAAATTAGGCATACGTTAGCGTTAAGCTTTGTCAGTAAGCAAGCTATAAATTACAGACGTATTGTAACTCCACAAACCCCTCTGATGAATCGCGTGACGCTGGTAATTTAGTGCGGGGCACGCCGGTTTAGCCCTTCTAAGAAATTAGCCCCAGGTCTCTACATGCAACAAGCCAAAATGCATCTTCAAAGTTAGTGCTGAGTATCTCCCGAGTGAGCATACGCTGCGGATGTAAGACCTGCTTAAGATCCCCTGCATATTAAAAACAAACTTCAAGACCCTACGGGTAATTACATTATTTCATAGTTAATTCTTTCTTGAGCGTTTCCCCCCCACACATACATAATCTTCATTAGAGTCTTTTTTCCCCCTAAAACGATCACACTAAATATAGGGAAGCCACGGGCCCCAGCACGCGGTGCGTTTCTGGGTGATTACTGAACACATCGGGGGGTACCACTCACTCCGTGGCTAAAGGCACAGAGCCTTTAACCCAAAGGGGAGGCAGGAATTCCACACAAATGCAGTACCTGCGGTGTCTTGTTGCAATGATGAAGTGGAATTTATAAATAAAAATAAGGTGCCGAGATAAACCCTCGGCGTGTTCCGGCCATTACTGACAGCCACGCCGGGGCTGTGAAGCTATTTTAGAATCTGCTGTATATTTTAGTCAAAGTTGCATGTAGAAATAACTGACAAATGAATGTTGATCAAAAGAAAACTCTAAATTCAAATGGGGAATTAAAGGTAATATGTCATTATTTAAAATGTGTTGACACAGTAAAAAGCATTCTTTGGTTCTTACTCAAATGGAAGGAATGCAAAACAGTGCCAGTGGGTGTAATTATGGTGTAACAGGTACCGCTCAGTTCCTGATGTTACAAAACCACGAATTTTTAAAATAAATGACCCCTGTATTGGTGTGTTTTCTCTCCACAGAACACAATTATCTCTCCCTGGATGTGTTAAAGGACGACGTGGTTGGCGCTGAGTCACGGGGCGGCTGCCTCATTCCACGCACCCCCACCGGGCGTCCAGCGGGCAGAAGCGTGGCCGGATTTCCGTGGCTCTGGCGGGAGCATCCGCGGAGCACCTCTGCTGACCTGCGCCACGGCGTCCTCGCTAAGGGGAGAAGGGAGGACCGACTGCAGTCGTAGCTTATGGATTATAATTGTACCTTTAGTCTGGTGATCTCCAAGGACCTTGAAAAAAAATGTCGGAATATTGTCTGTTTCAGTAACTTACGCCCTGTGATCATTAAGGAATCTGAATTACTCGCCTAAAATGTGAAATTCAGGAAAACAACCTACGTATCTGTCATCGGCCGTTCAGGCAGAAAACAAGAAATAAACTCTGAAATCTCACATTTCCTTTGGGGAGGCTGGACTCCTTCTTTTGTTAAATTGGACCCTAAAAGTTTAAGTTACGGAAATAGGCATTATTCCAACTTTCTGACAGAATAGCATCTTGCAAGCGCGTTCTGAGGTCATCAGTCCCGTGGAGCCGTGACATGGAGAAAAGCCTGCTCCCCGTGAGCGGCCGCGGCAGAAACGGGTGTGAAGTGAACGCGGCTTCCGGGCCGTCCTGCTCTCCCGCCCCTGCCCTGCTCTCTGCTTCTGCTCCCGTGGGTTCTGCCGGCAGAGACCAACTCACCAGCGACACCCAAGTGCCGCCAACCTTCTCAGCCCTTGAGGGCTAGTTTTCCTCTCGCTGCTGAACACTTACAAATCACAGATTCCACCTAAAAATCCCACCTTGGAGCCTCTCTCCGAAGGTCAGGCCTGATGACCGGGAGCCCTGGCTCCTTTGCCTGGACCCTGAGGGTGCAGGGGGCACGGTGGCCCCTCACTCCACCCGCATCGCCTGCTCAGCCGCCTCGCTGAGCACCGCCAGCCCCACTGACCTGTCCCCAGACACCGATCGTGGGGGCCACCAAGCTGCCGCCACCAGCAACTGTCTTCTTCGTGTGTCTTTGCAGGTCTCGTGTTCCCAGGTGGGCCTCAGCGAAGCAGACTTGGCGAAGCAGCTCTCTTCAAAGCGCGGCCTGAGGGCCAGGGCATCACCTCTGGCCACTGGCTGCTTGGAAACGGGGCCTCGGGCCCCGCTGGGCCGTCTGTGTCCGAGCAGGATCCATGGGCGCTGGGCAGGTGCTGATGACGGTCGGCTGTGCCCAGATGGTAGCAAGACGGAGGCAGCAGGGCGCCTGGATGGCTCTGCCTTGTTGGTTAAGCGACTGCCTTCGGCTCAGGTTATGATCCTGGAGTCCTGGGATCGAGTCCCACGTCGGGCTCCCTGCTCGGCAGGGAGTCTGCCTCTCTCTCTGACCCTCCCCCCTCTCATGCTCTGTCTCTCTATCTCATTCTCTCTCTCAAATAAATAAATAAAATCTTAAAAAAAAAAAAAAAAGAGGCGGCAGGCCTGATCTTTGGACAAAGTAACCCCACACGGAGTGAACAAAAAGGTGAGCCCTGCCCGCTGTGTAACGACCGGCTGGCGTGAGCCATGGCCCCCGAGAACGGCGCCAGCCGCAGAGGCTAGGACGGCGCCTGCCCTCCAGGAGCCGGTGTGCCGCCCAAGAATGACAAAGAAAATGTCCTGCAGGCCGAGGGCCTCACGAGCCCGACAGCTGGCCAGCGGTGTGGGCTCCCCGGCCGCCGCCGCCAAGACGGGGTGGGGGGCACCGGCAGGTCGGCCACGAGGCAGGGAAGGGGGACTAGAGCTAGCTCGCCTGGGCGCACTGGGGGTGGTCAGAGGCCACACCTGTCCATTCGCCTCATTCGCACACACGCCATGATGCACACGTCATGGTTTTTAATGAACAGGGAATGGAACAGTCACTTCTGTCTACAGAGATGGAGAAAGTCTTCACCAGATAGTGCACGCCTGAGCTGGTCTCCTAGGGAGAGTAGGATTTCGGTTGTTTTCTCTATAATGTGTGTCCTAGTTCTGGTTCTGTCTTCCAACATCGCTGAATTCAGGACGACAGCAGATAATGTTCTCCTTAGGCCCCTTGTGAAGACAAATTGGAGGAAGGTTTGGAATTTTTAAGTAAAATCTCTGTGGCTTCCCTTGGTCCTGATGCCCTCTCCTGAGGGCTCAGGAGTCCTACAACGTTCCCCATGAACTGACTCACTCTGCCCCCCATGTCCTGCAGGACCCAAGGAGCCACACCTGAGCCTGTCCTCTGGCCAGGGTGGGTACCAATGGGTGTTGCTGGCTTCACGGAGCTCCTGAGAGTGGGGCCCAGGCTCTCCCAGAGGGCTGGCCTGGGTGTGGGCGCCCCACCCCTGCACACCGTGGCTCTGGGCCACTCAACCAGCAGGCGCAGCGAGCACCTTGCCCCAGTCGTCCTAAGACACTCACCATCCAGAGGAAGGAGCCGCACCCCAGCCCCCATTCTGCTGCCGAAGGGCCATGAGGCAATAGGCTTCGAGGGCCGAAACAGCCTCGGTCTTTTCCTTTGCAAATGAGAAGCTCCAGAAAACCTCTTCCAGCACTTACATTCTAGAATGTAATTAGAAACTGTTATTGTCTGAAACCATCTCCCATTTAGCAGGGGATGGCATGCTTGTACTCGGCTTGCTATCAGCACGCAATCCAAATCTGTGTTCAGATGTTTTCCCTGGTTGGTCGTGGTTGTGCATGGCTGCAGTGCTGGTACGTGATTATGGATGGTTGCGTGTGGCTGTGTGTGGGTTGTGCATGGCTGTGGGTGGTTGTGGATGGTTGTGCATGGCTGTGCATGGTTGTGCACGGCTGTGGGTGGTTGTGGATGGTTGTGCACGGCTGTGCATGGTTGTGCATGGCTGTGCATGGTTGTGCATGGCTGTGGATGGCTGTGGATGGTTATGCACGGCTGTGGATGGCTGTGGGTGGCTGTGGATGGTTGTGCATGGCTGTGGATGGTTGTGCATGGCTGT
>NW_023270316.1:1330203-1337166 GCF_011800145.1 Mirounga leonina | reverse complement strand
TGGCTGTGGATGGTTGTGCATGGCTGTGGATGGTTGTGCATGGCTGTGGATGGCTGTATGTGGTTGCACGTGGTTGTGCATGGTTGCAGGGCTGGTACATGGTTGTGCACGGCTGTGCATGGTTGTGCATGTGGATGGTCGTGCATGGCTGTGGATGGTTCTAGCAGTTCTTCTGGTGCGAGCAAGTTTAGTTCACCTGCTCCAGGTGGTTGAGCCCCTACAAACACTTTTCTCACGTTGGCCATAATGTTTATGCCATGCCTTCACCACAAACCTTACACTCAGTTAATAGTGCAGGCCAGCAAACCACCCCAAACTTTATGGCTTGAAACAACAGTGTACTGTTACCTCCGTAGTCCTGGGTTGACAGGCTCAGCTGGGGGCTCTCAGGATCCCCCACTTGGCGCCAGGGGGATCTGATGCTGGCGTTGGCGGAAGGCGCCCTTCTGGCTCGCCTGGGCTCGAGCTTGGCTTGTAGGAGGGCTGGGCACTTTCGGCTTCACTGTCTCTCTTGGCCTGTCCCTTCACGTCCAGGAAATGCTTCGTTACTCAGGTCTCATGTGTTATTGTTAAAAAATTAGTTATAACAGCTCAGAAAACCACGGCCCTTTGCAAACTACCTTGGGAACCTGAAGCGGTAAGTGTCAGGGGTGGGGGGGCTGCTGCTGTGCTGTCCACAATACAATACAGTACAGTACAATACCAGAGGGCCGCGGGGCCCCGGGGCAGGGGTCGCGAGCCACCACCCCCCCCCTGCCCGGGGCAGCCGTTCAGGGAACACCCAGCCCTGGGGAAGCCCTGGCAGCACCTACCAATGCAGCTACTTTGTAAATCTGGGGAAGATGCTACATTTTATTCAGAACTTTATCAAGAGTTGTTCACCAGTCTGGAAAATCATGTGCCCGGGAACCTAACAGCCCTGTCGGTGGTGTGTTTGATGCGCCAACAGGACGCGCCTGTGGATCAGTGTGCACCCGTAAGGACCCTCTCTCCGCGCATGTAATGTGAACACAAATATATTCACTAACCCTCACTTCAGACGTCAGCCAACAGGTGTTAACACCCAGCTGAATACGCTTTCCTTCCCGTAAACTCACAGATTCATTGAAAGCAGGGCGCAAGTTTGTCTACGTCGTAGGGCCCGGGGACTTACACTGGGAATCATGCATATGCGAGTATAAATCAATTTCCTTTTATTACAGTTTAATTTCCTCTATTACTGTTAAACGTAATACTGTTTTTCGGGTGTGCGGGTTCGTCGTCCGTGTCGGGGCGACGGCCGTTCCGGGGAAAGGGCACTATGGCAGGTTTGTTGTAAAACAGTGGAGGCGGAGGGCAGCCCCGGAGCCCTGCCCCGGAACACGTGGCGGTCAAGGCTGAGGGACCGTGTGGCCGGTGAGGCAGCAATCCGTTCCCTCAGTGGCAAAGCTCACAGGCTTTCTACGACACGTAAGTAAATCACCCTTGGATAAAGCAAGAAGGCCATCTACAGTTAGTTAACATCCACACAGAGGAGCTGCTGGCTTAATAAAGCCGTCAAAGTTTTTATTCTGACCTGACCACACAAAGACAGCAAATAGCTAGGACTTTGACTCTCGGTACAAGCTGCAACATTTTTAGAACAAGTAGCTCTTGGAGGCCAACCCCGGTGCCTCTCGTCCTTGGAACCATGGCACCCATCAGGCTTTCGAGATGACAGCTCAGGGAGGACGGCCGGCTCTTTGAAAGGAGGCATCGATCTCCTGGCTTAACCCCCCAAAACATTCACTGTTTTCAGCCACAGGATAGCAAAGTTATTTCAGAAATTCTTATTAGCCTCCCCTCTCGAAGATACTTCACCTCGGAAACTTCCATTGGCTTTCTCTCTCTCAGACGCTCACGAGGGGCCGGGGGGCCTTGCCGGTGATCAAGATTTAATGGCACAATGAGGCAGCTCCCGGAGCCGGTGGTCAGAAGAGGAGAAAATCTTAAAACGCTTTCAGAAGTCAAATCAGTGGGCACAAAATAAAATAAAAACGAGAGGGAAAGAACAGGGTGACCAGGGTGGAGAAGAGATGTTTTCAGTTAGATTTGAGTGGGATGGAGTGGTTACAAAATATCAGAAAGTCATCTGAAATACTCTCTGAAGCTGAGGATTTCTATGCCAACAGGAAGGCAACACTTAACACTCCTGCACACTGGCCGGGCATGTGGCACCAGTGGCCCCTCTGTACAGATGGGGAAACCGAGGCATGAGGAGCCCAAACTCTTGCCTGAGGTCACAGACGATCTGAACTTGGTGGTCCAGCTCCTAAACATGACACCCCTGCCTCTTCTATACCCCCAGAGGCCGTGAGAAGTTGAGAAGAGGTGCAGAGTGCTGGAGGGGTGTGTGTGGAGAGCAGGAGGGGCAGGGCTCTGCAGGAGGGGGAAGGAGGGCTCAGGGGTGCAGGCGCTTGCCTTGGGCAGTGGGGTCAGGTTGGAGGTGTTCCAGAAGCTGACTGTGTTTTCACTTGAAAACACCTACTCAGGTGTGTTAGTCAAGGTTAATGTGATGGGAGAGGTGCCATCAGCAGGTGCAGGAGGGGAAAAGGAGGGAAGGAAACTCTGGGTGGGGTGTCGCCGGCACCACTGGGGCCTGCCAACCCCTCCATGCCCACTGCTGTGAGCCAAGGACCCAGGTCACCATCTCCTCCTGGCTCCTGCCCACTCCCCACTCCTTTGCCTCCTGGCCACCTTCCTGCCCTCTCTTCCTTTCTCCATCTTTAGCATGTGCCCGAGGGGAGCTGACCCCAGAACAAGGTGCACTGGAGGTGAGGCAGGCCCTCTGAGGACAGGACGGCCTCAGGTCCCAGGTGCATAAGGAGCCATCCCCCAAACTGGCACAGTGACTTGGAGCTTCTCCAAAGGGAGTAGCATCAATGGCAGGTGGCCCTTAGCAGCCGCCCCCCTCGACCCAGCGTCCTGATGGGAGAGTTGCACAGCAGAGAAATGCATCTAAAACCATAACAAGACCAAACTTGGATGAGGCTTCACACCCTTCAAAGTGAAATGAAATTTGAAAACTTTCAAGTTAAAAAAAAATTATAAGATAGTTTAGGTTTTTATTAATTTAGATATTCTGTTCATTATGCTAAGTCAGGGTTTTCTTTCCCTCGCGGGGCTATCCATGGAGTGCTTTAATCGGCCATTTGAAAAGACAGAAGCCGTAAGCATGGAGGGAAGCGGGGGTGGCCTCCTTTCCCCAGGATGCCCTTCCTCCAAATGACACGGTAATGGCTTCGTGGGAAGCAGAGCATCTATCAGACAATTGCCAGGCCACCAGGATTCCTAGGCTCAGGAAATGGTATCTTTTTTTAGCTCAAAATTCATTTAAGAAATTGGACTCAATTATTTCAAATGGAAGTTCGAAGAGACATGCAAATAGAACCGTCGGTTGTTGTTCACCTTGCAACAGGTAAGGACAGCGTCTCCGTCGCCCACACTAGTCCTCCCACTGAGCACACAGGACACGTCCCGGGTTGTGTGGCTGGTGGGTGAGCGGAGGCTCGGGGTGCGTTCTGCATGCGTCCAGCCACCAGGGGCTCTACTTCAGCCACAGCACTGGCCTGTGAGCTGCTCAGGTTTGGCATGAGTTTGATCTCAGAATAAAATTAGCCCCGATTCCTCGGCCCGGTGGAAATTGCACGATCCTCCCCTCCACTTTCCTAATGGTTTCTTCACTACAAAGCCGCAATCGAATGACCATGTCAGCCATCTCCGAGGTTTGGAATTAAATGTTCCTAACAAAAATCAATAGAAAGGAAATCAAAACGGAAAGGCCAATTATTTTTGCAGATGTCTTTGTGCAAAACAACTTTGCATTGAACTCTGGGCCACCTGGAGCCTCCAGAGCGGCCCTGGTCCAGTCTCCGGTACACTAATGTAACGAAGAACTTTTATGAGCAGACATTACTGACGGGATCTATTCAAATGGAATTACAAGGCTGGCCCATTCACCTCCGAGAGCGGCTCGCTAACAAAAGTAGAAAATTCAGAATTCTAAGTGTTCAATTTCAAACCGACAGAGATGGGACCCTTGCCACAACCTCACCGCCTCTCTTCTTGCCCAGCTCAGATTCCCACAGAATTCCACGTTCGTGTGATTTTTCAGTGCACCCCTTTCAGTTTAACAGGGGGAGATGCAAGAGAGCCCCCGGGCACATTTAGAATTACGTGGAGGGTACCTCCAGGGAGCCAGTCCTTCCTGCCTCCCGACAACCTCTCCCAGAGCCCTGAGCCTCCTCAGCAGAGCACGGCAGGTAGGCACCAGTCCACTCTGGTCCCGGCCTTCAGACTCACCATGCTTTATCGCGTCCAGTGAAGCCATTTCCTAAATCAATTAGCTCTTCGGTACCAGTGGCTGGTGAGTTATTAACATGTTATCCCTTCCAAAAGTATTTAATTTTTAAATGGTACCGCCCGATAACATCATATTTTAAGCAAAGGAAGAACTCTCTAATGGTAAAAATTCAGCCACCTGAGCCAATAAGAACACAATTTGTGCCTTTATGGTTTTGAGGAGGTGCGTACTGTGTCGACATCTATGGTTGGTTCTGTGAACTGCAGATCCCCGGCTGATCCCCCGCAGTGGTCAGCTGCAGCCCACACATCGCGGAACTGCGCGGTTCTCTTCTGAACACTTGTAAGTCCAACGAGAACCATTTTACTTCCGCCTGCTCTTCTGGTTCTAGAGCACGTTGGCTGTTATTTATTCTGCATTGTTGGAAGAAACATGAGTTCTTACTTACGAAGAAGCATAAACTTGGGTGAGTGGCCGTGAGGGAGATGAATGCCGGTGGGAAAGAAACAGACCCAGGCCTTGTCTCAAGGTTCTGGTGTCATCTTTAAAAAGTCAGCCAATGAGAAAAATACTTTTCACCCATTAGCTGCAAAATGTAACAGCCGCGAGAGTGAACTTGTTTGCTAAATTGATTGCCTCCGTAGAACATGACAGAAAGAGATCTTTGCACTTTTTTAAACTGACAGATCCTACCTCTTTTCTGGATTCTCGCAGTCCTTGGATGCACTTACCCAAGTGAAGAACAAAAAAGAGGAGAGCGTGGAAACAGATCAAATGGAGAATGGAGTTAAAACGGAAAAAAGGAAAGCTGCATGTGAATGTAACAACGTCACAAGTGAACGGGGATCCACGCGCTTCCACAGAGAAGACCTTAACTGCTCTTTCTGTGCCCAGATAAAGACCAGGACCTTTGATATTCCTCCAGGAATGATTTCAAGTTAAAAGAGACGTTCCATGTGCAGGTGAAGGTCTTACCAAATGTAAGTAAAATGTTACTGCCAGTTCCCACATTCAGCCAAAATTTCCTTTAAGTTAATTACATATTATCTGAACGAGTGTATACGGATTCAGTCTCTTCATATCTGTACACATTTTCTCGCACTTTTGTTCTGATTTTTAAAAAACCTTGACTAATTCACTTTAGCGCGAAGCTAATCCTACACCAGAGGGCTAAGTATAAAACAAGTGACATTCTCAAATGGGTGACAAAAATGAGCAGACTGGGGGTCATTAAGTGCTCATTAGCTGCGTGTTGTCACATTAACTACGGGGTGTAGCACCAATTTTCTTTTCTTTGTCAGGAGCCAACACGCTCCTCTTTCAAGGAGCAGGCCCCTGGGTGGTGTGGTGCCCAGAGCACACCCCGCTTGGCTCTGCACCTTCGGGGTTCTCGAAGCTCTATCTCCGTCAGCACAATTTCACACGTTTGCGGGGAAGAAGCTGTTACCTGGGTCTGTCAGTCGCAGCGAAGAGGAGCCGAAATGATTAAGAATCAGAAAATAATTCTTTACATAGGAGCCGATACTCACAGCTGTTAGAGCCAAGGGTGTGGACAGAGTGGTTTTATTTCAAGTCGTCATTTTAGAACCTTAACGACAGGGGCGCCTGGGTGGCTCAGTCGTTAAGCGTCTGCCTTCGGCTCAGGTCATGATCCCAGGGTCCTGGGATCGAGCCCCGCATCGGGCTCCCTGCTCCGCGGGAAGCCTGCTTCTCCCTCTCCCATTCTCCCTGCTTGTGTTCCCTCTCTCGCTGTGTGTCTCTCTCTCTGTCAAATAAATAAATAAAATCTTTAAAAAAAAAAAAAAAAGAACCTTAACGACAGTCATGTAATCGGACATTCAGGGTTCCCAGTTTCAATTCCCATTCACCCTTCGCCCCGCGGAGAGAGCCAGAGACGCGTCTCCAGTGCCAGCGACGGAGAAAGCCCGAGCTCATGCAGCGTGTGGCTGGTACCCGACTTCACGGTTCCTCTACCCTGTCTCCCTGTTCGTCCCTCTAGTTGATGTTCTTTTAAGACAAAAAACTAAAACCCTGCATCTGAGCTCGGCGAGGAGAGGTCCTCCTCTCAGGCAACATGCTTTGTGGGGAAAAGGTCTGGATGAGCTTTTCTAGCACAATTCTAGTGATAAGGCGATTCCATCCTCAAACAACAGTGCATTCTGTCTCTCATACTTGATTTTGACGAAACGATGTCTTAAAGCAATATCGGGTGTTCCTTATTTGAATTCAATAGACTGACCGAGTCCCACAGAACAGAACCTGAAACCGTGGAGTTGGTCTCAGGAAACACATCGGCTGGATTTTCTAGGTCAGGCTCTGCTCACAGTGGGCATTTCAACTGGGCAGCCAAAGCCGAGAGATGCACGATCCTGCAGAAAACACACTCTGCAAGGAGACAAGGAAGATGAATGAATGAATGAATGAATGAATGAATGAACAGAGAGGTGTTCTGAGGGATTCCCTGACCTGGGTAAACCTTCCCCCGTGGCTTCCTCAGAAGCGGTAGCATTTCACTTTTGTTGCCCACCCTTGAGATTCCCAGTAGAGGCACCTTGGATGCTCTCGTGGCCCATCGAGGTCCTGTGGGCGCCCCCGGGGCCCGAGCCTGCATGGACGAGGCTCGAGGCTCGAGGCTCCGGGTC